>NW_007220855.1:0-3687 GCF_000164805.1 Carlito syrichta | reverse complement strand
AGTCAGCTAATTATTCAGCTAGCTAGTTAAGTCAGCTAGCTAGTCAGTTTGCTTGTCAAATAGTTAAGTCAGCTAGCTATTCAGCTTGATATTTTAGACAGGTAGCAAACCAGCTAGTTACTTGGCTAACTAGTCGGCTAAAACTCAGCTACCTGGTCATCTAACTAGTAGGCTCACACGCTTAAGTTGTTCAGCTAAATATTCGGCTCGCTCACCTGCCAACCTGTCATCAAACTAGTCAACTTGCTCGCCAGCCAAACAGGTCAACTAACTTGTCAACTCACTCACAGGCCAACAGTTCAGCGAACTAGTCGGCTTGCTTGTCAGCTGACTAGTTAAGTCAGCACATAGTTCAGCTCACTTACCGGTCGAATAGTTAAGGCAGCTCATGTGTTGGCTCACTCGCCAGTCAACTAGTTAAGCCGCTTCACTGGTTGGCTCAAAACCAGCCAACTAGTTGAGTATGACCAGTCGGCTCACTAGACAGCTGACTAAATTCAGCTGACCAGTCATCTCACACACCGGCCAACTAGTTAAGTCAGATGATCAGTCGACTAGCCTACCGGCAGACTAGTTAAGTCAGTTGATCAATTGGCTCACTCACCAGTGAGTTAGTTAATTCAGTTGACCAGTTGACTCACTCATGGGTCAACTAGTTAAGTCAGCCATTCTGTCATCTCACTTGCCGGGCTGACTAGTTAAGTCAGCTTACCGGTTGGCCCACTAGCAGTCCAACAAGTTAAGTTATCTAACCTTTGGCCGATGAGTGGGCCAACTTGTCAGTCGACAATTTAAGTCAGCTAACTAGTCGGCTGACTAGTTAGGTCAGCTAAATTGTCGGCCAAATAATCGGACGACTTGTTGGGTCAGCAAATTAGGAAGCCAACTAGTTAATCCAGCTAACTAGAGGGCCAACTCGTCAGTCAACTAGTTAACCCAGCTAAATAGTCAGCCGTCTATTCGACCCACTTTTTATGCCAGCAAACAAGTCAGCTGAGTACTCCGCCAACGTATTAAACCCATTAACTAGACAGCTGCCTCGCCAGAAAACAAGCCAAGTCACATAGCTAAGTCATTAACCAACCAGTTAAGTCAGCTAGTTATCTCGTTTAACAACTAGTTAAATCAGTTAGCTAACTCGTTAACCAACTTGTTAAGTCAGCTAGCTATCTCGTTAGCCAACTAGTTAACTCCATTAGCTAAGTCAGCTAGCTAACCAGCTAGTTAGCCAAGTCAGCTAGCTAAATCAGCTAGCTCACTTGTTAGCTAGCTAATTTAGTCAGCTACTTAAGTCTGCTTTCGGACTGGTTAGCTAATTAATTAAGTCAGCTAGTTATTCACCTAGTTAAATAGTTAGCTGACTATTTAACTCACATAGTTAAGTTAGTTAGCTAACTAGCTTAGTCTGCCAGTTAAGTCAGCTAGTTACGTCTGTTTTCTATTTTCATCAGCTGGTTA
This sequence comes from Carlito syrichta, assembly GCF_000164805.1. NCBI lineage: Eukaryota > Metazoa > Chordata > Mammalia > Primates > Tarsiidae > Carlito > Carlito syrichta. Next base: position 2,229 of record NW_007220855.1, on the reverse strand, counting down.
AGAAGCTAGCTAGCTAGTTAACTGATGGGTCAAGTTAGCAGGTTGAGTCACATAGTTAGCTAGTTAACTAACATATTAAGTCAGCTGATTGAGTCAGTAAGCTAACAAGTTAGGAAATGAGTTGAGTCAGCAGGTTGAGTATTCTAGCTAGCTAGTTAGCTAACGAGTTAAGTCAGCTGGATGAGTCAGCTAGCTAACTAACTAGCTAACAATTTATGTAAGCTCTTTGCATTAGATAACTAGTTCATTAGCTAATGAGCTAAGATCCATAAGTCACCTAGCTACTATATTAGATAATGAGTAAGCTAACTAGTTAGCTAACTGGTTTAGTCAGATAGCTAGCTAGGCAGCTAACTAAGTCAATTGGCTAGCTAGATAGATAGCTAATTAGCTAACTATATAAGTCAGCTGGTCAGCTAGGTAGCTAGCTAATTAACTCAGCTATTTAAGTCAGGTAGCTAGCCAGAAGGCTAGATACGTAGCGAACTATTTTAGTCAGTTGGTTAGACAGCTGGATACCTGGTTAATTCAGCTAGATAAGAGAGCTCGCTAGCAACTGGCAATGTATGTAGCTAGCTAATTAAGTCATCTCTAATTAAGTATGTAGCTAGCTAATTAAGTCATCCTAAACTAGTCAGCTAGTTTAGTTAGCTGGCTAACCAGCTGGCAAGCTAGAAAAGTCAACTCGCTAAGTCAGTTAAGTTTAGTTAACTCACTAGAGATGTCAGCGTGTTAAGTCAGCTGTCTATCCAACTGACTAGCTTGTTAAGTCAGCTAATTTAGTCAGCTGTCTAGCCAGCTGGCTAGGCAGGTAGCTAGTTAGACATGTCAGCTTGCTAGCAAGTAGGCTAGCAGTTCAAGTCAAAATACTAAGTCAGCTGGCTAGCTGCAGGGTTATGTAGGTATCTAGCTAGTTAAGTGAGCTGGCTTGGGCAGTTTGCTACCTTAAGTCACCTACATAAGTCAGTGGGCTAGCCAGTTGGCTAGATAGGGTAGATGGCTAGTTAAGTCACCTGGCTAGCCAGCTGACTAGCTGGTTAAGTCAGCTAGTTATGTCAGCTGCCAACCTGCTGCCTAGCTAGTTAAGTCAGATCATTAAGTCTATTGGCTATACAGCTGGTTAGCTAGTTAAAAAGTTAGTTAAGTCAGATGGCTAGCCATTTGGCTAGCTAGTTATTTCTGCTAGTTAAGTCAGCTGGTTACCTAGGAATCTAGCTATATAAGTCAGCTAGTTATGTCAGCTAGGTAGCTCGTTAAGTCAGCTAATTAAGTCAGATGGTGAGCTAGGTATCTAGCTGGTTAAGTCAGTTAGTTAAGATAGCTTGCTAACTAGTTATGTCAGCAAGTTGTCAGCTCACTAGATAGCTGCCTAGCTGGGTAACTAGCTAGTTGAGACAGCTGGCTAGCCAGATATGTAGTTAGTTAAGTAACCTATTTAAGTCAGCTCAACAGACAGCTGGATAGCTAGGTAGCTATCTAGTTAAGTCAACTGGCTATCCAGCTGTCTAGCTAGGTAACCAGACAGTTAAGTCCACCTTCTAGCCAGCTGGCTAGCTAGTTAAGTCACCTAGTTAACTCAGCTGGCTAGACAGCTGGCTAGCTAGGTAGATAGATAGTTTTGTGGGCAGTATAGACCACTGGCTAGCTAGTTAAGACACCTATTTAAGTCAGTTGGTTATCCAGCTTGCTAGCCAGGTAGTTTGCTAATTATCTCAGCTGGCTTGAGACCAGGCTACCTAGTTAAGTCACCTAGTTTAGTCAGCTGGCTAGCCAGCAGGCTAACTATATAGCAGGCAAGTTAACTCAGTTGATTAGGAAGGAGGCCAACTATTTATGTCAGATAGTAAAGTCAACTGGATAGCCAGTTGGCTAGCTAAGTAGTGAGCTAGTTATTTCAGTTGGCTAACCAGCTTGCAAGGTAATTAAGCCAACTAGTTAAGTCAGTTGGATAGGCAGGTAGCAAGCTACGTAGATAACTAGTTAAGTCAGCTGGCTAGCCAGTTGTCCAACTAGTTAAGTGAGCTAGTTGAGTCAACTGGTTAGCCAGTTGGCTAGTAGGTTAAGTCAACTAGCTAAATCAACTGGCTTCCTAGCTGGGTAGCTAGGTAGCAAGCTAGTTATGTCAGATGGCTAGCCAGCTGGCTAGAAACCTAAGTCAGCTAGTTAATTCACCTGGCTTCCCAGCTAACTAGCTAGGTAGCTAGCTAGTTTAGTCAGTGGGCTAGCCAG
>NW_007220854.1:0-3556 GCF_000164805.1 Carlito syrichta | reverse complement strand
CTAGTCGGCTAAAAACTCAGCTACCTGGTCATCTAACTAGTAGGCTCACACGCTTAAGTTGTTCAGCTAAATATTCCGCTCGCTCACCTGCCAACCTGTCATCAAACTAGTCAACTTGCTCGCCAGCCAAACAGGTCAACTAACTTGTCAACTCACTCACAGGCCAACAGTTCAGCGAACTAGTCGGCTTGCTTGTCAGCTGACTAGTTAAGTCAGCACATAGTTCAGCTCACTTACCGGTCGAATAGTTAAGGCAGCTCACGTGTTGGCTCACTCGCCAGTCAACTAGTTAAGCCGCTTCACTGTTTGGCTCAAAACCAGCCAACTAGTTGAGTATGACCAGTCGGCTCACTAGACAGCTGACTAAATTCAGCTGAACAGTCATCTCACACACCGGCCAACTAGTTAAGTCAGATGATCAGTCGACTAGCCTACCGGCAGACTAGTTAAGTCAGTTGATCAATTGGCTCACTCACCAGTGAGTTAGTTAATTCAGCTGACCAGCTGACTCACTCATGGGTCAACTAGTTAAGTCAGCAATTCTGTCGTCTCACTTGCCGGCTGACTAGTTAAGTCAGCTTACCGGTTGGCCCACTAGCAGTCCAACAAGTTAAGTTATCTAACCTTTGGCCGATGAGTGGGCCAACTTGTCAGTCGACAATTTAAGTCAGCTAACTAGTCGGCTGACTAGTTAGGTCAGCTAAATTGTCGGCCAAATAATCGGACGACTTGTTGGGTCAGCAAATTAGGAAGCCAACTAGTTAATCCAGCTAACTAGAGGGCCAACTCGTCAGTCAACTAGTTAACCCAGCTAAATAGTCAGCCGTCTATTCGACCCACTTTTTATGCCAGCAAACAAGTCAGCTGAGTACTCCGCCAACGTATTAAACCCATTAACTAGACAGCTGCCTCGCCAGAAAACAAGCCAAGTCACATAGCTAAGTCATTAACCAACCAGTTAAGTCAGCTAGTTATCTCGTTTAACAACTAGTTAAATCAGTTAGCTAACTCGTTAACCAACTTGTTAAGTCAGCTAGCTATCTCGTTAGCCAACTAGTTAACTCCATTAGCTAAGTCAGCTAGCTAACCAGCTAGTTAGCCAAGTCAGCTAGCTAAATCAGCTAGCTCACTTGTTAGCTAGCTAATTTAGTCAGCTACTTAAGTCTGCTTTCGGACTGGTTAGCTAATTAATTAAGTCAGCTAGTTATTCACCTAGTTAAATAGTTAGCTGACTATTTAACTCACATAGTTAAGTTAGTTAGCTAACTAGCTTAGTCTGCCAGTTAAGTCAGCTAGTTACGTCTGTTTTCTATTTTCATCAGCTGGTTAAGAAGCTAGCTAGCTAGTTAACTGATGGGTCAAGTTAGCAGGTTGAGTCACATAGTTAGCTAGTTAACTAACATATTAAGTCAGCTGATTGAGTCAGTAAGCTAACAAGTTAGGAAATGAGTTGAGTCAGCAGGTTGAGTATTCTAGCTAGCTAGTTAGCTAACGAGTTAAGTCAGCTGGATGAGTCAGCTAGCTAACTAACTAGCTAACAATTTATGTAAGCTCTTTGCATTAGATAACTAGTTCATTAGCTAATGAGCTAAGATCCATAAGTCACCTAGCTACTATATTAGATAATGAGTAAGCTAACTAGTTAGCTAACTGGTTTAGTCAGATAGCTAGCTAGGCAGCTAACTAAGTCAATTGGCTAGCTAGATAGATAGCTAATTAGCTAACTATATAAGTCAGCTGGTCAGCTAGGTAGCTAGCTAATTAACTCAGCTATTTAAGTCAGGTAGCTAGCCAGAAGGCTAGATACGTAGCGAACTATTTTAGTCAGTTGGTTAGACAGCTGGATACCTGGTTAATTCAGCTAGATAAGAGAGCTCGCTAGCAACTGGCAATGTATGTAGCTAGCTAATTAAGTCATCTCTAATTAAGTATGTAGCTAGCTAATTAAGTCATCCTAAACTAGTCAGCTAGTTTAGTTAGCTGGCTAACCAGCTGGCAAGCTAGAAAAGTCAACTCGCTAAGTCAGTTAAGTTTAGTTAACTCACTAGAGATGTCAGCGTGTTAAGTCAGCTGTCTATCCAACTGACTAGCTTGTTAAGTCAGCTAATTTAGTCAGCTGTCTAGCCAGCTGGCTAGGCAGGTAGCTAGTTAGACATGTCAGCTTGCTAGCAAGTAGGCTAGCAGTTCAAGTCAAATACTTAAGTCAGCTGGCTAGCCTGCAGGTTATGTAGGTATCTAGCTAGTTAAGTGAGCTGGCTTGGCAGTTTGCTACCTTAAGTCACCTACATAAGTCAGTTGGCTAGCCAGTTGGCTAGACAGGTAGATGGCTAGTTAAGTCACCTGGCTAGCCAGCTGACTAGCTGGTTAAGTCAGCTAGTTATGTCAGCTGCCAACCTGCTGCCTAGCTAGTTAAGTCAGATCATTAAGTCTATTGGCTATACAGCTGGTTAGCTAGTTAAAAAGCTAGTTAAGTCAGATGGCTAGCCATCTGGCTAGCTAGTTATTTCTGCTAGTTAAGTCAGCTGGTTACCTAGGAATCTAGCTATATAAGTCAGCTAGTTATGTCAGCTAGGTAGCTCGTTAAGTTAGCTAATTAAGTCAGATGGTGAGCTAGGTATCTAGCTGGTTAAGTCAGTTAGTTAAGATAGCTTGCTAACTAGTTATGTCAGCAAGTTGTCAGCTCACTAGATAGCTGCCTAGCTGGGTAACTAGCTAGTTGAGACAGCTGGCTAGCCAGATATGTAGTTAGTTAAGTAACCTATTTAAGTCAGCTCAACAGACAGCTGGATAGATAGGTAGCTATCTAGTTAAGTCAACTGGCTATCCAGCTGTCTAGCTAGGTAACTAAACAGTTAAGTCCACCTTCTAGCCAGCTGGCTAGCTAGTTAAGTCACCTAGTTAACTCAGCTGGCTAGACAGCTGGCTAGCTAGGTAGATAGATAGTTTTGTGGGCAGTATAGACCACTGGCTAGCTAGTTAAGACACCTATTTAAGTCAGTTGGTTATCCAGCTTGCTAGCCAGGTAGTTTGCTAATTATCTCAGCTGGCTTGAGACCAGGCTACCTAGTTAAGTCACCTAGTTTAGTCAGCTGGCTAGCCAGCAGGCTAACTATATAGCAGGCAAGTTAACTCAGTTGATTAGGAAGGAGGCCAACTATTTATGTCAGATAGTAAAGTCAACTGGATAGCCAGTTGGCTAGCTAAGTAGTGAGCTAGTTATTTCAGTTGGCTAACCAGCTTGCAAGGTAATTAAGCCAACTAGTTAAGTCAGTTGGATAGGCAGGTAGCAAGCTACGTAGATAACTAGTTAAGTCAGCTGGCTAGCCAGTTGTCCAACTAGTTAAGTGAGCTAGTTGAGTCAACTGGTTAGCCAGTTGGCTAGTAGGTTAAGTCAACTAGCTAAATCAACTGGCTTCCTAGCTGGGTAGCTAGGTAGCAAGCTAGTTATGTCAGATGGCTAGCCAGCTGGCTAGAAACCTAAGTCAGCTAGTTAATTCACCTGGCTTCCCAGCTAACTAGCTAGGTAGCTAGCTAGTTTAGTCAGTGGGCTAGCCAG
>NW_007220853.1:0-822 GCF_000164805.1 Carlito syrichta | reverse complement strand
GATTCTAGTCGGCTTGCTTGTCAGCTGACTAGTTAAGTCAGCACATAGTTCAGCTCACTTACCGGTCGAATAGTTAAGGCAGCTCATGTGTTGGCTCACTCGCCAGTCAACTAGTTAAGCCGCTTCACTGGTTGGCTCAAAACCAGCCAACTAGTTGAGTATGACCAGTCGGCTCACTAGACAGCTGACTAAATTCAGCTGACCAGTCATCTCACACACCGGCCAACTAGTTAAGTCAGATGATCAGTCGACTAGCCTACCGGCAGACTAGTTAAGTCAGTTGATCAATTGGCTCACTCACCAGTGAGTTAGTTAATTCAGTTGACCAGTTGACTCACTCATGGGTCAACTAGTTAAGTCAGCCATTCTGTCATCTCACTTGCCGGCTGACTAGTTAAGTCAGCTTACCGGTTGGCCCACTAGCAGTCCAACAAGTTAAGTTATCTAACCTTTGGCCGATGAGTGGGCCAACTTGTCAGTCGACAATTTAAGTCAGCTAACTAGTCGACTGACTAGTTAGGTCAGCTAAATTGTCGGCCAAATAATCGGACGACTTGTTGGGTCAGCAAATTAGGAAGCCAACTAGTTAATCCAGCTAACTAGAGGGCCAACTCGTCAGTCAACTAGTTAACCCAGCTAAATAGTCAGCCGTCTATTCGACCCACTTTTTATGCCAGCAAACAAGTCAGCTGAGTACTCCGCCAACGTATTAAACCCATTAACTAGACAGCTGCCTCGCCAGAAACAGCCAAGTCACATAGCTAAGTCATTACCCACCAGTTAAGTCAGCTAGTTATCTCGTTTACAACTAGTTAAATCAGT
>NW_007220852.1:0-3615 GCF_000164805.1 Carlito syrichta | reverse complement strand
CACTAAATCATTACTCTTAAGTTCAACCTTCCACAAAGCCTTAGGACAGGGACACACTGCAGCTAAGTTATTTGCTAAGGCATAACAAGGGTGACCTTTGCTCCAGTTTTCTTTTCTTTTCTTTTTTTTTTTTTTTTTTTGAGTTGGAGTCTCCCTCTGTCACCCAGACTGGAGTGCAGTGGCCGCTCCTAGCCACCGCAGCCTCGACCTGCTGGGCTCCGGAAATTCTTCCGCCTCAGCACTCCACATAGCTGGAATTACAGGCATGTACTACCACGCCCGGCTAATTTTTTGATTTATTGTAAAGATGAGGTCTCACCTGCCCAGGCAGGTCTCGAACCTGCAAGCTCAGGCAATCCACTCACTTCAGCCTCCCAAAGGTGTGGGATTATAGGCTGAACCACTGAGCCCGGCTGCTCCAGTTTTCAATGAGTTCTTCCTTTTCATTCAATCCTTCCTCAGCATGGTCTCCACTATCGATATTTCTATGAGCATTTTGATCACAGTCACTTAATCCATCTCAAAGAAGTATCAAACTTTCCCTCATCTTCCTGAATTGTTCTCAGTCATCCAAACTCTTCCAACTTCAGTCCATTACCCAATTTCAAAGCAGTTTCCACATCTTCAGGTATTTTTATAGCAACATCCTACTCCTAATACAATTTTTTGTATTAGTCCATTCTGTATTTCTATAAAGCAGGGGTCTCCAACTCATGGGTCATTGACTGGTACTGGGCCACACAGCAGGAGGTGAGTGGAGGGCGAGTGAGTGAAGCTTCATCTGTTTTTGTATCTGCTCCCCCATTACTCACACTATCACCTGAACTCTGCCTTCTGTCAGATCAGCAGTGGCATTAGATTCTCATAGGAGTGTGAAACCTATTGTGAACTGTGCAGGTTGCATGCTCCTTACGAGAATCTAATGCTTGGGAATCTAATGCTTGATGATCTGAGGTGAAGCTGAGGTAGTGATGCTGGTACTGGTGAGTGGCTGCAAAAACTGATTAATACTAGCAGTGAGGTTTGATGGCACAAACGCTGCCACCCCCCAATCCATGGAAAAATTGTCTTCCACAAAACTGGTCCTTGATGCCAAAACGGGGACCACTGCTATAAAGTATTACCTGAGGTTGGGTAATTCAGAAAGAAAAGAAGTTTATTTATCTCATGTTTCTGCATGGCACCAGCATCTGCTTGGCTTCTGGTAAGACTCAGGAAGCTTTTATTCATGGCAGAAAGCAAGAAGAGATGGCATGTCACATGTTGAGAGCAGAAGCAAGAGAAAAGAGGGCATTTTCATCCACTTTTATACAACCACCTCTTGCATAAAATAATAGAGTGAGAACTGATTCATTACCTCAGTAGAGGCACAAAGCCACTTATGAGAGATTTTCCCCCATGACCCAATTACCTCCCACTGGATCAGTGGGGTTTTAAGAGTATTCAAGCATGTGATTGAGACTGCTGTGAATTGAACATAGGCATGGAACAAATCACTTCATAGCCACAAATGTCTGGCAATATAGCTTATAAGTCAAAATGAAAGGGATCCCATTACAGAAAACTATCTCAAGTGTGGTGTCATTAATGCCACCAACATTGGGTTTCACATTTAATCATGAGATTTGGTGGGGGAAACATCTAAATTATATTATCTGGGTAGTGGGTCTTCATGGAGTGATTTCTAATTAATGTGGTAGGCTGAACAATGGTCACACACAGATATGAGATAAGAAGACCAAATCCCTGGAATCTGTAAGTGTTACATGAGTTGAAAAAAAAAAAATTTTGCAGATGTAATATAGTTGGGGATTTTGAGATGGAGAGACTATCTTGGTTAACTCTTTGATTTGTAAATACTATCACTAGCATCCTTATGAGAGAGAAGCAGAGAGAAATTCAACATGTATGCACAGAGGAGAAGCAATGTCAAGATGGAGAAGAGAGCCAATTGAAGATACTGGCTTTAAGGATAGGAGTGATGGGATCACAAGTTGAGGAATACCACCAGCCACTAGGAGCTGGAAGTGATAAAGAACAGATTCCCCTTTAGAACCTCTGGAGGAAGAGTGGGCCTGCTGACACCTTGATTTTGGCACAGCAATGCTGATTTTGGATTTTTAACTTCTAGAACTACAAGAAGATAAAATTATGTTATTTTACACTGCCAAGTTTGTAATTTGTTACAGCAGCCACAAGAATCTAATACAATAGGAAAAAAAGAAAGTTGATGACAAGAGGATGTAATGACACTGGAAGGAAAAACAAAACAAAACAATGTTTTATAAAATTAATGCCTCATTCCCTTATGAAATTAAACAGAGTTCTGAGTGTGGGATCTGTGGGGGTTGAGAGTATGCAGGCAGGTTATTGAAACTGCAATTAATTTGACCCAGGCATGGAACAAGTAACTATATAAGCACAAGAGAATGTGGCAGGGTAGCTTATAAACCAAAATAAAAGAGTTTCTGCCAGGGCGCAGTGGCCCATGGCTATAATCCCAGCACTCTGGGAGGCTGAGGTGAGAGGATTACCTGAGCAAACTTATGAGACCTCATCTCTACAATAAATCAAAAAAGTATCTGGGTGTGGTGGCTCAGGTCTGTAATTCCAGCTACTTCAAAGGCTGAGGCAGAAGGATTGCCTGAACCCAGTAGGTTGAGGCTGCGGTGGCCATCAGCAGAGTGCCACTGTACTCCAGCCTGGGTGAAAGAGTGAGACTCCTAATCAAAAAAAAAAAAGACGGCGGGGTTTCAATAAGTAAACTATCTCAAGTGTGGCATCTATAAGCAAGGCTAAGGACATAATGATTGAGAGGAGGATGGGTTTCTCAGCTCTCTCTATTGCTGCTGAAAATAATGTTAAATTCTGTGTTGCTAGTGAACAATAAAACTCACAATATCTGTTCATGGGCTATGACTACCACTTGCTTTACTGTAATAGACAAAACAAAGTTTTAATATTCATAATAATCATTAGTTAGGTTCTTTGGGTCAATCATGAGAGGTAGCAGAGGATACACAAACTGGAATTATTAAAAATATCTGCATACACACACAAAATAACACCATAACTATAACATTTTGCCCCCCAAAATGAAAACTTGATTCATGAAACAGAACAAAATTTGACATTGAAATTCGTATATTCCCTTTAAGAAAAAAAGAGGATGCACTATGTCTTAAAAATTAGGAGTCTAGGTTTTAAAATATAAAAAGAGATAAAGGAGATAAAAACAAAGGGGAAAGTTTGCAGAATAAGCTGTAAAACACTATGTGAATTATATCTAAGAGATGTCTCCAGAATACTTTTACAATAATTGAAAATAATGTATGGAATGATAAAAGGATATATTGAAAGAATTCAATTATTTTTATTTTTGCTGTGAAAAGAAAGATGATGGATATGGAAATTAGAACAAAAAGATCTAATTTGTTGAAAAAAAAGTTTCTCCCTCCCCTCTTTTGATGAGGAGGTAATAAAACAATTACTTCTTAAATTTTATCTTTAAAATTAGTGGAGAAGAGAAAAATACAGAACTTATAACAAATTCAAAGATTAGAAATCAGTAGATAAATAACTCAATAACAGATGAATTTCTTATGAAAATTTTAC
>NW_007220851.1:0-4238 GCF_000164805.1 Carlito syrichta | reverse complement strand
TTCTTCTGTGTTTGTTGGCTGCTCGGATGTCTTCTTTTGTGAAGTGTCTGTTCATATCTTTTGCCCATTTTATAATGGGGTTGTTTGTTTTTTTCTTTTCAGCATGTTTGAGTTCCTTGTAGATCCAGGATGTTAAGCCTTTGTCAGATCTGAAGTTGGCAAATACTTTCTCCCAGTCTGTAGGGTGTCTCCCTGCTCTCTTGATGGTTTCTTTGGCTTTGCAGAAGCTTTTCAGTTTAATAAGGTCCCATTTGTCTATCTTCTCTCTTATGACCTGTGGGTTTCGGGTTTTGTTCAGGAATTGGATGCCAGTTCCGATTTCCATGAGGGTATTTCCTTCCTTTTCTAAGGTTCTTATGGTTTGAGGTTTTACATTTAGGTCTCGGATTCATTTGGAGTTAACCTTTGTGCATGGGGATAGATTTTCAAGCTTGTTCATCCAGTCTTTCCCTTCTGGGAAGTTTTCAGCAAGTAGCCTTTCGAAGCAGAACACTGACACTCCCACCCCCCCTTGTTGGAAGAAGGAGATGCAATTTGAAAGTTTTAAAGCATTTTCCTAAATCTGGGTTTAATTTCTGACTCCATCACTTACTAGCTTTGGGATTTTGAAATAAATAAATAAGCTCTTTGAGCATTCACTTTTAAGTGACATAATTTCAGTGCCAATATCATAACTATGGCAATTAAATTTTTAAAAAGTACGTACATTTCTTAGCTTGATGCACACCAGAAATACTCATAAAAGGCTACGCGTTAAGATGGAATTTAGGCTTAACCATTCATTAGGGTGTGCATTTCAGATCTTAATTGGAGTAACTCTCCTGAATCATCAATATTTTTTAATCCAGTTGGTGAACATCACCAGAAAGTGCCAATATCAAAATATAGGCTCCCAGAAATAAGGTGTCTCCCTGTGACTTGTGCTCTGGCTAGAGCCCAGGTAGGGCATGCTATAAAGAGTAGATTCATGGTTCATCCTGTGACTTCAGATGTGGATATTTTTCTTTATGAATAACGACACCATACTCATGGGCTTGGAGACCTACATCTACACCCAAAATGCCCTCCTAACTCAGCTAAACATGGAATTTTCCAACACAACTCATGAAGAATTTTTTTTTAAACAAAGGAAATGTAAAAATGCATACAGATATGTAAGGGTCCAGTCTTTGGGTAAATATATTATCTGGTGTATTTTTCTGTTTCATTGCTGCAAAGGAATATCTGAGGCTGGGTTATTTATAAAGAATAGATGCTTATTTAGCTCATGGTTCTGCATGGCAAAAACATCTGCTTGGCTTCTGCTGAGGCCTCAGAAAGGTTCTACTTTTGGTGGATGCAAGGAGAGATGGCAATGTCACATGGTGATAGAAGAAGCAAGAGAGAGGAGGGAAGTGTCAGACTCTTTTAAACAACCACCTCTTATGTGAACTAATAGAGCAAGAATTCACTCATTACCACAAGAATGGTACCAAGTCATTCATGAGGGATTTTCCATGACTCAATCACCTTTCACTATGCCACAGCTCCAACTTTGTGGGGGGGAATCACATTTCAATGTGAGATTTAGAGGAACAGACATCCAAACTATATTATTCTGCCCTTGGTGCCACAAATCTCATGTCCTTCTCACATTACAAAATACAATCATGCTGTCTTACTAGTCCCTAGAGTTCTTAACTCAATTGAGATTTGAGGGTGACTCAATAGGCTAAAGTCTCATCTGAGACTCAAAGCAAGTTTCTACCACCTGTGAGACTATAGGATCAAAACTATGTTATTTCCTAGATACTAAGGTGGTACCTGCATTGTGCAAACATTACCATTCCAAAAGAGAGAAATCAGTAAAAAAAATAGGAGATGGAGGGGAGTAACAGGACCCACACAAGTCTAAAGCCCAGCAGGGCAGACATTTTATCTTAAAGCTCCAAATCATCCTTGATTCCAAGTCCCACATCCTGGGCACACTGGTGCAAAGGTGGGCTTGAAGGTCTTCAATGGAGCCCTACCCCAGTGGGTTTTCTGGGTGCAGTCCATGTGGCTTCTCTTTCTGATGCTTTTTCAAGCTGACAATGCACACTATCAGTGTCTCTAACTTTCTGGGTCTGGAGGGTAGCGGCCTTGCTCTTACAAACCCACAAGGCAGTGTCCCATTGGAGACTCTGCATGAGGGCTCTTATCTCACATTTCCCCTTGGCACTGGCCTAGTAGAGGCTCTCTACAGGATCTCTGCCCTTGCAGAAGATTTCTGCCTGGACACCCAGGATTCTGGCTATACCCTCTGAAATCTAGATGGAAACTGTCAAGTAGCCTTCACTTTTGTATTCTGTGTGCCTGGAGGCTTAACACCACCTGGAAGCCACCAAGGGTTATACCTGTGCCCTCATAGCAGCAGTTCAATCTATACATGGGACCCTTTGAGATACATCTGGAGCCAGGGCAGCAGGGATGCAGGAAGCAGTGTTCCAAAGAGGTGGAAGGCAGTGGTGAACCAGGGTTGGCCCCCAAACCATTTCATCCTCCTAGACCTCTGAGCCTTTGATGGGAAGAGCAACCTTGAAGAATTCTGAACTGCCTTCTAGGCCTTTTCCCCATTGTCTTGAATATTAACACCTGGCTGCCTTTTAGTCAAAAGCGAATCTCTCCAGCAAAAGGCTGCTCAGCAGACCACCTAGATTTCCCTCCTTTAGATTTCTCTCTTGAAATCTCTCTTTCCTCCTCTACCACATGGTCAGCCTGTAAATTTTCCAAATTGTTATGCTTTGCTTCCCTGTTAATTTTAATTTCAATTTTTAAGTCATTTTTTAGCTTCCAAGTCTGATCATAGGCTGTTTAGAAGCAGTCATATCACTTTCTGAATGCTTTGATATTTAGAAATTTCTTTCATGAGGCAAGACACAGTGGCTCATGCCTATAATTACAGCAGTTTAGGAGGCAGAGGTGGGAAGACTGCTTGAGCCCAGGAGTTTGAAATCAGCCTAGGCAATATAGCAAGACCCTATCTATATAAACATTTTTTTTAATTTGGTGTGGTGGCATGCACCTATAGTCCCAGCTACTCAAGAGGAAGAGGCAAGCCGGGCTTGGTGGCTCAGCCTGTAATCCTGCACTTTGGGAGGCTGAGGTGAGTGGATTGCCTGAGCCCACAGGTTCAAGACCTGCCTGGGCAACTTGGCAAGACCTCATCTCTACAATAAATCAAAAATTAGCTGGGCGTGGTAGCACATGCCTGTACTTCCAGCTACTTGGAAGGCTGAGGCAGAAGGACCACCAGAAAAAAAAAAAGGCAGAGGCAGAAGGGTAGTCTGAACCCATGAGATCGAGCCTAGGGTGAGCCATGATCATGCCATTGCATTCCAGACTGGGTGTCAGAGACCCAATCAATCAATCAATCAATCAACCAATCAATTTTGAGTGAGCAGTTCTTTACCCAGTCCAGGAGATGTGGCTTTTCTTAAAAGAAGCCTCTACCAGATACACTAAATCATTACTCTTAAGTTCAACCTTCCACAAAGCTTTAGGACAGGGACACACTGCAGCTAAGTTATTTGCTAAGGCATAACAAGGGTGACCTTTGCTCCAGTTTTCTTTTCTTTTCTTTTTTTTTTTTTTTTGAGTTGGAGTCTCCCTCTGTCACCCAGACTGGAGTGCAGTGGCCGCTCCTAGCCACCGCAGCCTCGACCTGCTGGGCTCCGGAGATTCTTCCGCCTCAGCACTCCACATAGCTGGAATTACAGGCATGTACTACCACGCCCGGCTAATTTTTTGATTTATTGTAGAGATGAGGTCTCACCTGCCCAGGCAGGTCTCGAACCTGCAAGCTCAGGCAATCCACTCACTTCAGCCTCCCAAAGGTGTGGGATTATAGGCTGAACCACTGAGCCCGGCTGCTCCAGTTTTCAATGAGTTCTTCCTTTTCATTCAATCCTTCCTCAGCATGGTCTCCACTATCGATATTTCTATGAGCATTTTGATCACAGTCACTTAATCCATCTCAAAGAAGTATCAAACTTTCCCTCATCTTCCTGAATTGTTCTCAGTCATCCAAACTCTTCCAACTTCTGTCCATTACCCAATTTCAAAGCAGTTTCCACATCTTCAGGTATTTTTATAGCAACATCCTACTCCTAATACAATTTTTTGTATTAGTCCATTCTGTATTTCTATAAAGCAGGGGTCTCCAACTCATGGGTCATTGACTGGTACTGGGCCACACAGCAGGAGGTGAGTGGAGGGCG
>NW_007220850.1:0-5843 GCF_000164805.1 Carlito syrichta | reverse complement strand
CATCACATATGGTGGATATAGCAAAAATATGGAAGCATTTAGGATATAAATAGGAAAATAAGAATGTTTTTATTAATCTACATTCATATGCACTAAAACCAATCATTATAATAAAGACTACAACATGGGATTTTAAAAGGCACTACTCCAGAGTGATAGACATAAAATTTAATTAACAACATTAAAATGGATGTTAACATATGTGGAACAGCACCCGTTTTACTGACAGATAAACCAATCAGGCAAAGCTGTAAGCAAAAGTTACTTGTTGGAAGCTTGAACTACAATTTGGGAGTGGCTCTACTGAAACCATTCAACTCCATTCAACCAAGAAACAAACTATTCTCATATATCACCTTAGAATCTGGTATTCATTATTAGCTGGAGTGTTACAACAATTATCCAGCTTTAATTCAGAATGTTAAAGGAAGAGTGGTCCAGGAAAGAATATGGCGCATTATCTCGGCATGGAACCTACCTCCCCAGCGCAGCCTTGTGACCTGATGGAGACCATCCTGGCCAGAGAGCCACGTGACCTGAAACTGTAGAGAGAATTTCTTTTTCTGTCATTAGTTCATAGCTCTGATTGATCCACAGGAGCCCTAGGACTTGCTAGCCAGGGCCTTTTTGTGTTTCTAAAAGAGTACTTTTCAAATTCCTACCTCATAGGGTTTGGGGAATTAATAGTACATGTAAAGTTCTCAGAAAAGTGCCTAGAACAAATCAAGACTTGAGAATATTTGTTATTAAAGAAAAAAGATTTGATTAATATTGGAGTAAACTTAAAATTCAGAGAGAGAATGCTCTTTTTCATAGCAGAATGCCAGCAAATACAAGTATATAGAAATAATTGAAATAGAAGATTTCCAATATACTAATTAACACATTGCAGGAATGAGTAATTGATAACATTTTTAGAGGAAGATTGTTAGAATACAGGATGTTTCTATTTTTTCAAAACACTTTCTGAATTACTTATTAATGATAAAGTGTCTTTAGGATGGACAGATATTACCGTTCCTTAACCAAGATGCCTCTTTAACCAAGGGACCAATTCTGATATCCCAATAACAGTGATGGACAAACGAGATGTTCTTTGCCTATAAATGGGATGAAGTAGGAAGTTCACAGCTTTCACTTTGAGGTGTTCTTGGCAAAATGTTTATGCTGAGTTAAGTCATGAGGATATTATCAGACAAGTTTAGAATGTAAACCATTGTGCCAATGTAGAGCTGACCTGTCCTCTACAAATAAGTCAATGTCACCACTATCAACAACAATGATAAAAATGATAAGAGACATTTTGGATTCAAAAAAGTAAAAAAGTTTACTTGGGTATACTTATTTGCCATTTTGGACCCAAAATGTCTCCTCATTTTGTTGTTGTTACTGATGGTGGTTATACTGATTTGTTCATAGAGAATAGATCTCCTGTTTGGCTCAATGGTCTACATTCTAAAGTTGTCTGATAATTAGCTCATGATTAAACTCAGGCTAAACATTTTCAGCAAGAACACTGCATTGTTGAGACTGTCTACTCCTAGCACTTCCAATCTGCAGGCAAAGAGTGTTTAGTCTGTCCTGCTGTCTATCTCCTGCAAGCTACTCCAGCCAGCTGTTCTCTACACGTTGGGAATCAAGTGGATCAGGACTAAGATCTCTCTGTAGTATTTGTCAGTTTATGCTTTGGTCTCCTTGGATATTTAGCACAATTGGAGCTTGAAGGACTGTGATTTCTGTAATCAACGCAGCCTGTTGGATCAAAAATCATCAGAGCCCTTTGTTGATGTGAAATTCAGCTCTTGGTAAAGGATTTTTCCAGCATTGTGCAGGGTCTTTAACATGATTTGCTGTTTTGGTTTTGTTCATCAGGTGGAAAAGCTACATTTTGTGAGATACATTCATGCTTTTCATATTTCCAGCAGTGGTTAGTATCTGAGAGAGACAGAAAAAGAAAAAAAAAATCAGAGTGTTTACCGGGTCCTACTGATAGCTGAGTCTGGAGGGGTTCCTAAGTGGTGATAGACTCAGGGACAACTGAGCTCCCATGGAGAGGGTGAGGTTGAAGGGTGAGTGAGCTTCAGGCTGGCTGAAGGGAAAAGTGATATCCACAAGATAGAAAAAGATAACCCTGAACTTACAGTCAGCATGAGGTGCAGGACACAGAAATCCTTCCTTTGCCAATCACCAGAGGGACCCTGTCCTCCCCCAACCAGCAGCAGGTTTCATCAGCCACTCTCCTCCTGATTCCCTTTGTCTGGAGGTGTGATGGCTTTCCACACCTCCCAGTAATGGATCTGCTCAGCAACAGTCACACACACACTTAGAAAGAGACTGCAGCAGGAAGGAGAGGACCCTCTGCAGAGAAACACATACCCTGATAACTCCATGTCCCAGTCCTATAGGGAGAAGTGAATGCAATGTGGGAGGAGCCCTAGATGTGAGGGCCAGCAGGGACCTCAGAAAATATCCAAGTCCAGTTCCACCTTTTATAACAGAGGAGACAGTGGTGCCAAGGGATTAAGATTTAAACAAAGACACATGACTTGTTATTGATAACCCTGGAACTAGAACCCAAGCCTCAGACCCTTTCCATAAAGTTTGGATAAAAGAAGAAGTAAGGTTCCAATATAAAGGTCTAAACAGACATTAGAGGCTGTTGGGTCACCTTGGCTAGGACAGGAATAAGGTCTAACAAAGAAATATTCTCTTCTTCCAAAGGGGATCAAGATAGAAAGGAAAAAGGAGAGGCCCAAAATAGAATCAACAAATGGAGAGTGGGGTGGATTGTCACCATGGTCCAATATACACTCCCTAGTTTTCTGAAGTGAATTCCACACCTTAAGGATTTGCAGAACTATCTCAGCATCTGAACTAACAAAACTCTGAAGTCAAACTTGGAAAGGATTAGTTTGTGTTTTACTACAGTCTACCCCCAGGCCCTATTGTTTTTCCCACGATGCTTTCTTGAAAAGATTATTTTCAGATTTTGCACCAGTGTCATCAAGAATGGCATAAAGAAGTATAAACATACAAATCCACATGGGGAAATATAAACTGCAGACTTTGCTTTTTAAAATTGAAAATAAAATACTGAATTACAATAGATGTCTTAAGGCAAGTACTATTTCCTGTACATGGGAGTCTTAATGTAATGTTTATTTCATACTGAGTCTTATATTAAAAACAGTTTGAGTAAGTATGCTTCAAGTACAGAGGCTATAGGTCTAATCCTCTCATTTGCTTCTCAATTTTTCCCTGTCATATAAACAGTATTGTAGAGAGGGGAATACAGAGCCCACCAGTGACTAATGGAGGTTCAGCCTTTTCTCTGGAGTAGTCACACAGCTGGGACATGATCTCATGTTGATAACCTGAGATCGTAGTAGTCCTTCTCCTCTTTAGCCACATATTAGAATCACATTGAAGCTTTCAAAAAATACTGATGCCCAAACTGCACTCTGCACTAAGAGAATCTTAAGGTGTGAGTTCAGTCATTGAAATCTCATCAAGTATTTCTTATGTGGCAGCATGATTTCTAGACAATGAATGGACCAACCCATCATTTTCTTCACTTTGTCCATTTCTCTTATGATTGGCTTCATTCCTTTGATTCTGTGAACTTTAGTCTTCCTTCTGGCAATTTCAGTTAAATCACTCTCCTATCAGCTGGACTGGTCTGAGACAAAGATTGTCCTGTATTCCTGTCATTTTGGGTATATTTTTAAGCTGGTCCCTGGACTCACTTTTCTTAAATTTAATTCATAACATATTCTCTCCTCGAGATTCGCCTGAGTTGCATTTTAGACTCTGAACTCAACTTGGAGAAGTAAAAATGTGATTAAAAAGGAGAGACTGAACTGCACCTCATGATCTATGCACTTCTGAAGTCCTGCCCTCTGCAGCTACCTTTAAATACTTTTCCCTTTAAAGAGTCATAAATGTCTTCAGTTAATGTCAGTTCAAAGGAGTTCATGTTGTGCAGACAACGAGTAACTGGAAATTCCATCTACATTGGCACAAAACTGCACACCTGGGGTTGAAGCCAAACTGGCTCAAGAGAGGTAGCTAACTCCCACCTGAGACCCAGATTCCAATCTGGTCTTCTAACTGGAGTTCTTTATGCTCAGTTCTCACACTTCTCATTCCCATGTACAAGGTGAGAATTCAAGGTTGACTAAGTTGTGTTTCTCAAGCAGACCCAAAAGGTGCAAGGGATTTATTAAAGCAATGCTACCCAGAGAAAGAGGTACTGTAGTTGAGGATGCAAGAGAGGAAAGGCAAATAAACTAAGAAAGTGTGTGATTTCCAGCAAAGTGCCGCGTGTTTAGCAGCTTAAAATAAGTTCCTTGAGTGAGGACAGTGGGGCTGGACTCTCCTGTGACTGTGAGAGGGGCTATCAGGACAACAGCAATGGTAACAGAGCAGAGTTCAAAGAGCAAACAGAAGATGGAGAGGAAAGGGCCTGGCAGGGTGGCTACCTATGGGATGCAGAGGTAAATGTGACAGAGGGACAGCAGCTACTAGAGAGAACAAAAAAGAGAAAGCAGTGGGGGAGTGAGCTGTCATCTTATCATTTCATACAGAGAGAAATAAAGGAATATAAGTGCATCTAAGAGCAAAAGATGGAGTTATCTTTATACCTTAATCTTAAAGACCAGGAAATCAGCATACTAGTTTCTATTTCTGGGATGGATGTTTTATTTTTAGATTCTTCTGTTTCAGGACATTGGTGTCATGCATGTGGCCAATGACTTCACATCTATGTGTGTTGTCTCCTGAGCCTTCAGGAACATCAGCCTCCATCTGGGGAGCATTCTTCATTCCATGGGAAGACTCTGAACCCAGATCTGAAAATAAAACCACAGCCAACAGGATCCATTATTATCCATGATGTTACTGGGACATATTCTTGCCCAAAAGAGGGACATCAAATAAGAAAAGTGGCTTTGGAGAGGAAAATTCAAGGGGTGAGTTGAAGCCAATAGAGACTCGTTGACATTTTCTTTTATGTTGCTCTTTCTTACATGACCCGGTAATTGATAATGTAGCCAGGAGACAGGTGCTTCCAACTGACCAAAATATTAAAGAAATGTAGATAATAAATTAATATAGCTCACAGAAATATCAGGCAAGAGCAAGGAAATCACACTGGATACAGGCTGTGTTTCTGGGATAAAGATTATAATGATCAATCAAAATTCAAGAAATATCTCATGAGAGAATAGAACTTGGGAAGAAGATTAAATCTGGGGAATTTGAAAAAGTGCATAAATACATACTGCATATAGATATATGCTCTATATCAGGGGTCCCCAGCAATGCCCTTTCTCAAGTCCGTGTCTTGAAAGGAACCAGGCTGCACAGCTGGAGGTGAGCAGAGGGCAACCGGAGTTCCATCTGCTGTCACATCAGTGGTGGCATTAGATTCTCATAGGAGCACAAACCTTATGGAGAACTGCACATGCAAGGGATGTAGGTTGTGCTCTTCTTATGAGAATCTAATGCCTGATGATCCCACCCTCCCCCATCCCCAGTCCATGGAAAAGTTGTCTTCCATGAAACAGGTCCTTGAAGCCAAAAGGGTTGGGGATTGCTGTGCTGTATAATATATACACCAAATATACATAGTGGATCTGACAAATGACATAAATACATATATCTACATAATAATCTAATGAAATTATTTCATAGAGTTGGGAGATATAGAATATAACATTAAAATCAAAATATAACTATTTTGATCAGTAGACTTGGAAAAAATTAGAAACATGAGGAGAATAAGAGAGAGGAGTTGTGGTAAGAAACAAATGACCTGTTAGACAGCAAGCAACAGTCACTGG
>NW_007220849.1:0-6304 GCF_000164805.1 Carlito syrichta | reverse complement strand
CATCACATATGGTGGATATAGCAAAAATATGGAAGCATTTAGGATATAAATAGGAAAATAAGAATGTTTTTATTAATCTACATTCATATGCACTAAAACCAATCATTATAATAAAGACTACAACATGGGATTTTAAAAGGCACTACTCCAGAGTGATAGACATAAAATTTAATTAACAACATTAAAATGGATGTTAACATATGTGGAACAGCACCCGTTTTACTGACAGATAAACCAATCAGGCAAAGCTGTAAGCAAAAGTTACTTGTTGGAAGCTTGAACTACAATTTGGGAGTGGCTCTACTGAAACCATTCAACTCCATTCAACCAAGAAACAAACTATTCTCATATATCACCTTAGAATCTGGTATTCATTATTAGCTGGAGTGTTACAACAATTATCCAGCTTTAATTCAGAATGTTAAAGGAAGAGTGGTCCAGGAAAGAATATGGCGCATTATCTCGGCATGGAACCTACCTCCCCAGCGCAGCCTTGTGACCTGATGGAGACCATCCTGGCCAGAGAGCCACGTGACCTGAAACTGTAGAGAGAATTTCTTTTTCTGTCATTAGTTCATAGCTCTGATTGATCCACAGGAGCCCTAGGACTTGCTAGCCAGGGCCTTTTTGTGTTTCTAAAAGAGTACTTTTCAAATTCCTACCTCATAGGGTTTGGGGAATTAATAGTACATGTAAAGTTCTCAGAAAAGTGCCTAGAACAAATCAAGACTTGAGAATATTTGTTATTAAAGAAAAAAGATTTGATTAATATTGGAGTAAACTTAAAATTCAGAGAGAGAATGCTCTTTTTCATAGCAGAATGCCAGCAAATACAAGTATATAGAAATAATTGAAATAGAAGATTTCCAATATACTAATTAACACATTGCAGGAATGAGTAATTGATAACATTTTTAGAGGAAGATTGTTAGAATACAGGATGTTTCTATTTTTTCAAAACACTTTCTGAATTACTTATTAATGATAAAGTGTCTTTAGGATGGACAGATATTACCGTTCCTTAACCAAGATGCCTCTTTAACCAAGGGACCAATTCTGATATCCCAATAACAGTGATGGACAAACGAGATGTTCTTTGCCTATAAATGGGATGAAGTAGGAAGTTCACAGCTTTCACTTTGAGGTGTTCTTGGCAAAATGTTTATGCTGAGTTAAGTCATGAGGATATTATCAGACAAGTTTAGAATGTAAACCATTGTGCCAATGTAGAGCTGACCTGTCCTCTACAAATAAGTCAATGTCACCACTATCAACAACAATGATAAAAATGATAAGAGACATTTTGGATTCAAAAAAGTAAAAAAGTTTACTTGGGTATACTTATTTGCCATTTTGGACCCAAAATGTCTCCTCATTTTGTTGTTGTTACTGATGGTGGTTATACTGATTTGTTCATAGAGAATAGATCTCCTGTTTGGCTCAATGGTCTACATTCTAAAGTTGTCTGATAATTAGCTCATGATTAAACTCAGGCTAAACATTTTCAGCAAGAACACTGCATTGTTGAGACTGTCTACTCCTAGCACTTCCAATCTGCAGGCAAAGAGTGTTTAGTCTGTCCTGCTGTCTATCTCCTGCAAGCTACTCCAGCCAGCTGTTCTCTACACGTTGGGAATCAAGTGGATCAGGACTAAGATCTCTCTGTAGTATTTGTCAGTTTATGCTTTGGTCTCCTTGGATATTTAGCACAATTGGAGCTTGAAGGACTGTGATTTCTGTAATCAACGCAGCCTGTTGGATCAAAAATCATCAGAGCCCTTTGTTGATGTGAAATTCAGCTCTTGGTAAAGGATTTTTCCAGCATTGTGCAGGGTCTTTAACATGATTTGCTGTTTTGGTTTTGTTCATCAGGTGGAAAAGCTACATTTTGTGAGATACATTCATGCTTTTCATATTTCCAGCAGTGGTTAGTATCTGAGAGAGACAGAAAAAGAAAAAAAAAATCAGAGTGTTTACCGGGTCCTACTGATAGCTGAGTCTGGAGGGGTTCCTAAGTGGTGATAGACTCAGGGACAACTGAGCTCCCATGGAGAGGGTGAGGTTGAAGGGTGAGTGAGCTTCAGGCTGGCTGAAGGGAAAAGTGATATCCACAAGATAGAAAAAGATAACCCTGAACTTACAGTCAGCATGAGGTGCAGGACACAGAAATCCTTCCTTTGCCAATCACCAGAGGGACCCTGTCCTCCCCCAACCAGCAGCAGGTTTCATCAGCCACTCTCCTCCTGATTCCCTTTGTCTGGAGGTGTGATGGCTTTCCACACCTCCCAGTAATGGATCTGCTCAGCAACAGTCACACACACACTTAGAAAGAGACTGCAGCAGGGAGGAGAGGACCCTCTGCAGAGAAACACATACCCTGATAACTCCATGTCCCAGTCCTATAGGGAGAAGTGAATGCAATGTGGGAGGAGCCCTAGATGTGAGGGCCAGCAGGGACCTCAGAAAATATCCAAGTCCAGTTCCACCTTTTATAACAGAGGAGACAGTGGTGCCAAGGGATTAAGATTTAAACAAAGACACATGACTTGTTATTGATAACCCTGGAACTAGAACCCAAGCCTCAGACCCTTTCCATAAAGTTTGGATAAAAGAAGAAGTAAGGTTCCAATATAAAGGTCTAAACAGACATTAGAGGCTGTTGGGTCACCTTGGCTAGGACAGGAATAAGGTCTAACAAAGAAATATTCTCTTCTTCCAAAGGGGATCAAGATAGAAAGGAAAAAGGAGAGGCCCAAAATAGAATCAACAAATGGAGAGTGGGGTGGATTGTCACCATGGTCCAATATACACTCCCTAGTTTTCTGAAGTGAATTCCACACCTTAAGGATTTGCAGAACTATCTCAGCATCTGAACTAACAAAACTCTGAAGTCAAACTTGGAAAGGATTAGTTTGTGTTTTACTACAGTCTACCCCCAGGCCCTATTGTTTTTCCCACGATGCTTTCTTGAAAAGATTATTTTCAGATTTTGCACCAGTGTCATCAAGAATGGCATAAAGAAGTATAAACATACAAATCCACATGGGGAAATATAAACTGCAGACTTTGCTTTTTAAAATTGAAAATAAAATACTGAATTACAATAGATGTCTTAAGGCAAGTACTATTTCCTGTACATGGGAGTCTTAATGTAATGTTTATTTCATACTGTGTCTTATATTAAAAACAGTTTGAGTAAGTATGCTTCAAGTACAGAGGCTATAGGTCTAATCCTCTCATTTGCTTCTCAATTTTTCCCTGTCATATAAACAGTATTGTAGAGAGGGGAATACAGAGCCCACCAGTGACTAATGGAGGTTCAGCCTTTTCTCTGGAGTAGTCACACAGCTGGCACATGATCTCATGTTGATAACCTGAGATCGTAGTAGTCCTTCTCCTCTTTAGCCACATATTAGAATCACATTGAAGTTTTCAAAAAATACTGATGCCCAAACTGCACTCTGCACTAAGAGAATCTTAAGGTGTGAGTTCAGTCATTGAAATCTCATCAAGTATTTCTTATGTGGCAGCATGATTTCTAGACAATGAATGGACCAACCCATCATTTTCTTCACTTTGTCCATTTCTCTTATGATTGGCTTCATTCCTTTGATTCTGTGAACTTTAGTCTTCCTTCTGGCAATTTCAGTTAAATCACTCTCCTATCAGCTGGACTGGTCTGAGACAAAGATTGTCCTGTATTCCTGTCATTTTGGGTATATTTTTAAGCTGGTCCCTGGACTCACTTTTCTTAAATTTAATTCATAACATATTCTCTCCTCGAGATTCGCCTGAGTTGCATTTTAGACTCTGAACTCAACTTGGAGAAGTAAAAATGTGATTAAAAAGGAGAGACTGAACTGCACCTCATGATCTATGCACTTCTGAAGTCCTGCCCTCTGCAGCTACCTTTAAATACTTTTCCCTTTAAAGAGTCATAAATGTCTTCAGTTAATGTCAGTTCAAAGGAGTTCATGTTGTGCAGACAACGAGTAACTGGAAATTCCATCTACATTGGCACAAAACTGCACACCTGGGGTTGAAGCCAAACTGGCTCAAGAGAGGTAGCTAACTCCCACCTGAGACCCAGATTCCAATCTGGTCTTCTAACTGGAGTTCTTTATGCTCAGTTCTCACACTTCTCATTCCCATGTACAAGGTGAGAATTCAAGGTTGACTAAGTTGTGTTTCTCAAGCAGACCCAAAAGGTGCAAGGGATTTATTAAAGCAATGCTACCCAGAGAAAGAGGTACTGTAGTTGAGGATGCAAGAGAGGAAAGGCAAATAAACTAAGAAAGTGTGTGATTTCCAGCAAAGTGCCGCGTGTTTAGCAGCTTAAAATAAGTTCCTTGAGTGAGGACAGTGGGGCTGGACTCTCCTGTGACTGTGAGAGGGGCTATCAGGACAACAGCAATGGTAACAGAGCAGAGTTCAAAGAGCAAACAGAAGATGGAGAGGAAAGGGCCTGGCAGGGTGGCTACCTATGGGATGCAGAGGTAAATGTGACAGAGGGACAGCAGCTACTAGAGAGAACAAAAAAGAGAAAGCAGTGGGGGAGTGAGCTGTCATCTTATCATTTCATACAGAGAGAAATAAAGGAATATAAGTGCATCTAAGAGCAAAAGATGGAGTTATCTTTATACCTTAATCTTAAAGACCAGGAAATCAGCATACTAGTTTCTATTTCTGGGATGGATGTTTTATTTTTAGATTCTTCTGTTTCAGGACATTGGTGTCATGCATGTGGCCAATGACTTCACATCTATGTGTGTTGTCTCCTGAGCCTTCAGGAACATCAGCCTCCATCTGGGGAGCATTCTTCATTCCATGGGAAGACTCTGAACCCAGATCTGAAAATAAAACCACAGCCAACAGGATCCATTATTATCCATGATGTTACTGGGACATATTCTTGCCCAAAAGAGGGACATCAAATAAGAAAAGTGGCTTTGGAGAGGAAAATTCAAGGGGTGAGTTGAAGCCAATAGAGACTCGTTGACATTTTCTTTTATGTTGCTCTTTCTTACATGACCCGGTAATTGATAATGTAGCCAGGAGACAGGTGCTTCCAACTGACCAAAATATTAAAGAAATGTAGATAATAAATTAATATAGCTCACAGAAATATCAGGCAAGAGCAAGGAAATCACACTGGATACAGGCTGTGTTTCTGGGATAAAGATTATAATGATCAATCAAAATTCAAGAAATATCTCATGAGAGAATAGAACTTGGGAAGAAGATTAAATCTGGGGAATTTGAAAAAGTGCATAAATACATACTGCATATAGATATATGCTCTATATCAGGGGTCCCCAGCAATGCCCTTTCTCAAGTCCGTGTCTTGAAAGGAACCAGGCTGCACAGCTGGAGGTGAGCAGAGGGCAACCGGAGTTCCATCTGCTGTCACATCAGTGGTGGCATTAGATTCTCATAGGAGCACAAACCTTATGGAGAACTGCACATGCAAGGGATGTAGGTTGTGCTCTTCTTATGAGAATCTAATGCCTGATGATCCCACCCTCCCCCATCCCCAGTCCATGGAAAAGTTGTCTTCCATGAAACAGGTCCTTGAAGCCAAAAGGGTTGGGGATTGCTGTGCTGTATAATATATACACCAAATATACATAGTGGATCTGACAAATGACATAAATACATATATCTACATAATAATCTAATGAAATTATTTCATAGAGTTGGGAGATATAGAATATAACATTAAAATCAAAATATAACTATTTTGATCAGTAGACTTGGAAAAAATTAGAAACATGAGGAGAATAAGAGAGAGGAGTTGTGGTAAGAAACAAATGACCTGTTAGACAGCAAGCAACAGTCACTGGGTGAAGGAGAAGAAAACAAAGAGCATTCACTCTATCTTTGGCTGTCAACTCTTGCCTGGAGACTGGTTCATGCTTAGAACTATGGGGAAAGTGAGCAGGAGAGAGTGTCTGAACCTTTGTGGTGAGTCTTGCCTGGCATTATGGGAATCTAAGGAGAAGCAAAAGAGAGACCAGAGAGAAGAGGATTAAATACAAGTTATCAAAGCATGTGTCAGGGACCATGCATCCTCTGATACTCTCTGAGCACTTTCTGCGAGACCTCTCTATGGAGCCAGATTGGTCCTTGATATCTCATGTGACACTCACCTCTTCCTGAGGAGAAATGTGCCTCCACATTTCTCAGATGTGGGCCTCATTGACAGATGAGTACCAGGCAGCCCCAGTGGTCCCAGGAGAAAATAATGAGAGGGATAGAAGAAAAAGATGAGCACAGCCCAGATGAGTGGATGTGAGGGGTTGGA
>NW_007220848.1:0-690 GCF_000164805.1 Carlito syrichta | reverse complement strand
GATTGCCTGAGCCTGCGGGATCGAGACCCGCCTGGGCAGGCGAAACCTCATCTCTACCATAAATCAAAAAATGAGCCAGGCATGATAGCACGTGCCTGTAGTTCTAGCTACTCGGAAGGCTGGGGTGGAAGGATGGCCGGAGCCCAGCAGGTCGAGGCTGCGGTGGCCGGGAGCGGCCACTGCACTCTAGTCTGGACGACAGTGAGACTCCAACTCAAAAAGAAAAAAAAAAATTAATGCTCTCAGCCATGACTGCATAAAGAGATTCTTCTGGCTCTCCGATGAGGGAATTGAGATGGAAATACCAAAAAGACAAATTACTAGGCTGAGGTGAGCAACCAATAGGAGGCAAACAAAGTCCTCAGAGCAGATTTGATCATAAACCCCAGGCACTCTTGCTTACTCATTAAGCATTGTCGATTTCCACTTGACCCTTAGTGAACATGGAGAAGCCACATTGTCTCCTCCACCCACAATACCATGATAACCGACACTCGCATTACAGCTTCCTGTTTCCATTTCCTTCCTGATCTTGGAAAGACCAGTAGTTCCTAAATCAGTGAAGGTTTTGAAGTTCCAGGTGTTGGAGGAAAGGTCTCACCTGGCTAAACCATAGCCACGATCCCATTGTGGGTGCAGCTGCAGCTTTTGTGAGTGGGTCACCATGGTATTTGACTCCAGCTGTATGTG
>NW_007220847.1:0-796 GCF_000164805.1 Carlito syrichta | reverse complement strand
AGCCTGCGGGATCGAGACCCGCCTGGGCAGGCGAGACCTCATCTTTACCATAAATCAAAAAATGAGCCAGGCATGATAGCACGTGCCTGTAGTTCTAGCTACTCGGAAGGCTGGGGTGGAAGGATGGCCGGAGCCCAGCAGGTCGAGGCTGCGGTGGCCGGGAGCGGCCACTGCACTCTAGTCTGGACGACAGTGAGACTCCAACTCAATAAGAAAAAAAAAAATTAATGCTCTCAGCCATGACTGCATAAAGAGATTCTTCTGGCTCTCCGATGAGGGAATTGAGATGGAAATACCAAAAAGACAAATTACTAGGCTGAGGTGAGCAACCAATAGGAGGCAAACAAAGTCCTCAGAGCAGATTTGATCATAAACCCCAGGCACTCTTGCTTACTCATTAAGCATTGTCGATTTCCACTTGACCCTTAGTGAACATGGAGAAGCCACATTGTCTCCTCCACCCACAATACCATGATAACCGACACTCGCATTACAGCTTCCTGTTTCCATTTCCTTCCTGATCTTGGAAAGACCAGTAGTTCCTAAATCAGTGAAGGTTTTGAAGTTCCAGGTGTTGGAGGAAAGGTCTCACCTGGCTAAACCATAGCCACGATCCCATTGTGGGTGCAGCTGCAGCTTCTGAGAGTGGGTCACCATGGTATTTGACTCCAGCTGTATGTGTGAAGCTTGCACCTCTGACACATGGTGACTCAAGCCTCCACTCAAAGGCCCCTTGGGACAGACCTCCTGGGTGGCAGCTAAAAGGAAAAGGAAGTTGTAGGAACAATCCCAGTTT
>NW_007220846.1:0-1088 GCF_000164805.1 Carlito syrichta | reverse complement strand
CGGGAGCGGCCACTGCACTCTAGTCTGGACGACAGTGAGACTCCAACTCAAAAAGAAAAAAAAAAATTAATGCTCTCAGCCATGACTGCATAAAGAGATTCTTCTGGCTCTCCGATGAGGGAATTGAGATGGAAATACCAAAAAGACAAATTACTAGGCTGAGGTGAGCAACCAATAGGAGGCAAACAAAGTCCTCAGAGCAGATTTGATCATAAACCCCAGGCACTCTTGCTTACTCATTAAGCATTGTCGATTTCCACTTGACCCTTAGTGAACATGGAGAAGCCACATTGTCTCCTCCACCCACAATACCATGATAACCGACACTCGCATTACAGCTTCCTGTTTCCATTTCCTTCCTGATCTTGGAAAGACCAGTAGTTCCTAAATCAGTGAAGGTTTTGAAGTTCCAGGTGTTGGAGGAAAGGTCTCACCTGGCTAAACCATAGCCACGATCCCATTGTGGGTGCAGCTGCAGCTTCTGAGAGTGGGTCACCATGGTATTTGACTCCAGCTGTATGTGTGAAGCTTGCACCTCTGACACATGGTGACTCAAGCCTCCACTCAAAGGCCCCTTGGGACAGACCTCCTGGGTGGCAGCTAAAAGGAAAAGGAAGTTGTAGGAACAATCCCAGTTTTCCCTTTGCTAAGCACTCCACAACACCCATGTCTGATGTCCCTGCCTCTCAGTAAAAACATTCAGTGACCTAGGCCACAAAGAAACAGGTCATGTAAATGAATGAAATGTCACCTTCTATGTCTTTGCCTGGGGATGCTGAGATGGCAGGTGCCCTTGATGGAGAGTCTCAGAAGTAAAAAACTACTCACAAGATTGACTACCAGGATCATGCCTATTATTCCATTATTATTAAGATTTTCCCTGTAGCTTAGAGAGAAAGTTCTAGAGAGGATAGGAGTTGAAGCATGAACTTGACACACTGGAATATAAGAACAGGGAAGAATTGGAGCCTTGAGGTTTTGGGGAGGAACCATAAAAAGGTACAAGGGATACTGTAGACCAAATACTGAACTATTCAGAGTGCTAGAGCATTCTGAATTACCTGTTGCCTATAATTATTTTACTACCC
>NW_007220845.1:0-5751 GCF_000164805.1 Carlito syrichta | reverse complement strand
TCCACACATATACATTCTGTTGATGTATAGTGAGTGTTAGTAGCCATAAGCAGTATAGTAGAGGGACAAGTTTCTACATGGAAACTTAGAGCCTGAAAGTGCTTTAGAATCAGAATTTGTGGTTCCTTAGAAAGGTAACAGAGCACACAATCCTTATATAACCTACTCCTCCAGTGGGGTCTGGGAAGCACCCCCTAATGCAAATTATTTGTATTCTACCAAGAGATGGATACATATTATTACAAGGTGGGCTAATGAAGACTCCAGTAGCCTGGTGCCAGTCTAGAACAGACTAAGCAGGAGGACATGGCCCTCACAGCCTGTTGCATAACACTCTGGAGTTCTTCTCTCTCCTCCCCCTACACAGCTTCATTCTCACCCAGGCTTGTTAACTTTTCTTACCAATATGGGTCATGTTTCTGTTCATCTTCCTCATTCTGAGCCTATATCATATTGGACTCCCATCGGAAATGTGCTTCCTTATCCAATCTCCTCCCCACAGTCTCCACAATTCTGCCATCTACATACTATCAATTGTCTCACAAGTTTTATCACCCAAATGTCCTGTTCTCATCGCAGGAACCTACTCTGCTTCCGCAAACTTTCTCTTAGCTGTCCACTACATGACTATAACTCTTCACCTATGTCCTACCACTTCCCACCACTCCCTTATATAAATTCTCCCCTGGAGTCAGGCTGGCCACTCCAGGTGCCTTCAGCTTCCAGATCTTTGTCCACAAATTCTTCTCTTGGCCTGGTTTCCCCTCCATCATCATTCAAGATGCAACTGATGACTCCTTACCCATTAGTCACTTAGGACACTTAGTAAGATCCTATCATAGTTCATATTGGGCTGATGGGGAAAACAGTTTGATACAGCGAAGCTGGTTGGTGAAGACTAAGCAAGTCCAGGCATCCCTATTCTATTGATATTTAGAAGCAAGCCCTAGGAATATTTTTAATTATCACCACTTAACTTCATCGTGTTGTTTCTCCTTCTTTTCCATACTACAGTCTTATTAATTTATATTTTGAAACTTCTTTTGGGGTGGAATAGATTGCTTGTGACACCACAGCTAGTGTCACAGCTGTGCACTCTACACACTATTCACACATTATTATAGCAAACCCATACACAGGAGGCATCGTTGTATAATTTGGAGGGCCTATTTATTCCTCTCAGCCCATCGGCATCGATGAATTTGGCCTCTCTTGGCCCATGTTTAATGGCAGAGCCATCCCACATCACATGCATCTAACTTCTGAGACTTGTCTCTTAATATTTTCCTTCCTCCACGGGGGAGCCACATCCTTCTTGTGGTGTTTCTGAAACAGAGAACTCTGCAGCTGTATAAAAACTCCAGGACAGAGGAGATGAGAGGAGAAACCCTGGGAGTAGGAGATGAGGAGAGACAAAAACATTACAGCCCCTGACTGATTTTCCACAGAGAGTCTAGAGGGACTATAGCTGAAAAAAGCCTCTGCTTCATACAACTCAGGGAGAAATGGACAACAGGAAACAGGATGGTTCCAGTATGAAAAGACACTTACTCCTCAAGATAATATGGAGGGCAAAATTATTAATGGCTGATTTTATTACAAAATACTCAGATATATTGGAGGACATCACAGTTACTTGTTCTTCCTACTAGATGATTTGACGGGTAAAGTGCTCAACAACCATATGTAACTAACAGAAAAACAAAGCACAAAAGATAAATGAGTAAGAAAAAATGAAAATTGAATTTTTTTGTCTGCACACTCTGTAAAGATGCTACCTCAAGGGGCATCAACTCAACAGAGAGGATTTTCTGGAGATTATGGAGATGGGAACCACTATGTATTGCTCATAAATTAGGCCAGCAGCCTGTCACACACACCAGTTGTTGATGGTTTATATGAGAATCCAACACTGAGTTGAGACACATACCCACATGTTGAAAAAATCACTGGTGCTCTGCAAACAATGAAAGTTGTGGCCATGCATGGAGGATGGAACACTAGACTGTTTCAGGTGGAAGAAAGCCACCTCAAAGGAGTAGAGAACCTGGCTTGGGGCACAGGAATGATGAAAACAGACCTCCAAAATCACTGGGCAAAGCTGCCAGCACATGTGGAGGGACAGAGAAGAGTGAAAAGTGCTGCCCAGGATAGCAACTAGCAATGTAACGTCATCAAGGAGAGATGACTTGTCTTAAAGAAGGTCTGTGACACAATTTCTGTAAATGAGTTACCGGTGGTCAAAAGTTTCTAGTTATCCCTCTCCCTTCCCCTCTCTGACCTGTCTTGATACCAATCTTCTCTTGTGAGAAGGGGCCAGGTGACAGAGTAGTAGCCCAGGACAAGAGAACAGGACAGTTCCACCCATCTGACATTGTACCTAAAGCTGGATTCAAGAGCCAGTTTCCAAACAGTATGTCCACAGGACCTACCCACAGAGATGACTGTCTCAGCCTGCACAAGTTGCAGGAAACAGCATCTTGGCTGCCTCCAAGACCAGTAGAACTTCATGACTTTTACAATGGAGTACTCATAGGCTACATCCAAGACAGAGCAGGCTTGCTGAACCTCAGATGATAACAAGGTGCCTCTGGACAGCTGGTGGGAGTCAGACCGGTCATGATGAATTGAAGTCAAGGTGAAGTCTGCTCATCCTCCTGTGATATCTCCTTGCTGATCCTGATGGGTGAAGAAGACTGAAGATAAACACCAGTGGGGACCGAAACCACAGTGGTGAGCTGGTCTTAAAATGAGGCCTACAGGCAAAGGGCAGTCCCCTAAGAGTGATAAAACAATCCTTCCCTTCCTGGGGCAGGGGAAAGAATGCACTGGGCAGATGATGAGCTGAGGAAGAAAGAGATGGACCTATCCCTGAAGAAACAGTGACAGTACACAGCACACATGCTGGGACATAAAGGTGTATTCAGCATGTTTGCACAAATTGTGCTGAAATCAACATGCAATGGTCAAATGAATACAGGCTTCTGAGTCTTCAGAGACTCTTAGAAATATTGTTTCTAAATATCTCTTTTTCTCAATATTATAGCATGATATGAGTTCTTTCATTCACTTTCCTGCTATCAAATACTTGCAAATGTGGTAAGGTCAAAGAGACAAACATCAGACATGCATGTCAACTTCACTTGAAGCAAAAAGGACAGGCAAGAAGACTGTAGAAAATGTCTGCCAATGGTTAGGTCAACTCAGTCCATTGAATACAGATGACTAAATTTGAGAGATATTAATAAGACAGGAAAATCAAATACAGGCATATGATGAAAACAGGGAACATTAATAATAGACACATATTCAGTAGGTTTTTCTATTCCCTGCATCAGCAGTCTCCCAATATCAACAACAAAACAACTGTCCACAATCCTTCAGAATTACCTGGACATATTGGGTCGTGGTCTTCTTCCTCCTCTTGAACATTTCTAGTTTCTGCAAATAAATTCTGACAGGACAAGACACATTAAGCAGATTCTCCTATGCACAGGAACAATCCACTGTCCAATCCAATCACAAAGTCATCAGTCTCCTCAGTGTAGAGCAGGGCACTATGAAAGAAATAGTTCAGGAGACCTGACATGTATCATGATAGAAATGGCTTGGCTTTCTTCCTCCCTGAGCCTAGGAGTGAAATCTCCCTATTCTGGTGGATCATCATCCCAGTGCCATCTGTCCTGAGTCTGTGCAAATTGTTAAGCAATGTTTTCCACACAAATTCAAAGCAAATGCTCCAAGTGCTTTCTGGAGAAAAATGGCAGTACTCAATCTTCTCTCATCAAATACTCCAAATGGATCATGGTTTAGCGGATTTTAGACACTGCACCTAGAATAATGGAAAAAATCTACAAATGCTCAAATAAAAAGGAATCTTTAATGCTATCCAGAAACATTGGCTATTTGCGGCATGTACAAATAAAAATAAAAAACACAGATTTGTGTCCAGAAATATACCACCAAGGCAATAGAATGCTTAGCTAAAACAAGCTGGTCTAATAGACACAGAAAACAGGGATTGATTCAGTGAAATTTAGGACATATCTTCAAAAGAAAGGTAGAAAAATAACTACTATCCTGGGGCAGGCACAGAACCTCATGGAACCTTGTTGGGAAGAGAAACACGTAAGGAACATAATAGCTGGAAAACAAATTGATTCAAATTAACTTGCACATGTCCTTCAAGGGTGTTATTAATTTGTCACATCTGCCTTGAGTGACTGTACTGACAATAGACCAGGGAAACACAGGTGTGACCTAAGATGAGGAAGAAAGCAAAGCTCACTGACCCACCCACCCAATGTCTGGGATGCAGACTCAACTCTAGAGTGACCCAAATGAACATCCACCTACAGTCCAGCCCACAGTATAGCATCTGTCAGTTCAGTTTAGGATTTGGGGTATAAAGATTAATTGGCCTACCTAGGAAATCATTTTGATATTTAGGACATTCACAATGGAGTACTCACGGATCACATCAGGAGCTGAGCAGACTTTTTGTCACTCTACTAAAGACATTTTTCTTCTATAGGATTGGTATGAATTCAAAAGGTCAAAAAAAATTGCAGAAGTAGAATAATACTCATCCTATGACACCTCTGATCGTATAGGAACTTTCAAGCCTGGCAGTTTCCCACCGGCCCTGTTATGTTGGAAGAAAGAAAGATTAATAATTAAAAAAACATGAGTTACCAAGTTCTACCTCAATTAGGTGGGAGGCAAAGGGAGTGGTTCCAAATAAATACAAGGAGGAGTGCAAACTCTTAAAACAAAAACAAAAAATTCTCAGAAGGGTATATGTGGACATATGGAAAGAATTTGTGGGGAGAGGGGATGTGATCAGTCAGCTCTCCACTAAGAGATAATTAGGAGGAAAAAAAGAGGTACTCCGTTGTGACCCTCAAGACAGCCAGTGTTTAGAGAAGACCGAGAGTCAGTGATTAGAAGTCGAGGGTTGAAACTGGTATACAAAGGTCACATGAATATAGCTTTACAGGCATTTCATGAATTCCAAGAACTTTTAATTTCTGACTGTTTATTCTCCATAATGTGATATGCTATGATTCTTCCTCTTGTTTCTTTGTCTGTTAGCAAAATCCTGAAAATGTATTGAAGAAAAACAGGCCAAAAGCAAATACGCATGACACTGGACCACCCACAAAAAGGAAGCAGTGCTTACAGAAATTCTCAAGTCACATGAATTCACCTCGCTAAGTAACTATATAACCGAATATAAGAGGGGAGAAGAAATGAAAACCTATAAAAGACCCACAATGAAAACAGGAAACAACATAAACAAGGAAAATTTAGGGTGAGTAAAAAGATAAAATACAAATACCCTGCATTCTCTGGTGTTCCCTAAGTGTGGAGTCTCCAGGTTGCATTATGCTCCTAGAGTAGACCATTCCTCAAACTTACCAAGAGAATGATGGATCTCAGTGTTGCTTATGATGTGCATCATTTAGGTGACCTACAAATAAATTCAGACAAGGGTCTGTCACATTAAACAGAACCCTCTCCAGACACTTCCCAAGCACACACAATGATATCTCCTAGAGTAGAACAGGAATATTTAAGGGTCATAATCCAGAAGGCCTAAGATCATGGGCTTTGACAACTGTCTTGGTTGGCTTTGCTGAACCAGGGGGAATAAATCATCCTGTTCAGGCAAAATATCATTTCAGTATCATCTGTTCTGAGTCTAGGAACTGATCCAATCTTTTTCCCCATAGATCTTAGGCCAGCAGC
>NW_007220844.1:0-6665 GCF_000164805.1 Carlito syrichta | reverse complement strand
CCTGCCACAGGCATGACATGGTCCAGTCAGAGTGAAAATTGATCTCTGTGGCTACCCAGGAGTACTGGTGACACGGCTCCCTCCTGTGTCCAGAAGCATATCCATAAGGGTACATACTGCTTAGCTATGAACTGGCCTACACACAAAAAAGAGATCTTAAAGACAAGTTCAGTGAAACCTGTGTCCTACCCACCACAGAGTTGTAGGCAATGAAACTATGGGCATTTGCAGACAGAGAAAAACAGAATGCCATGTTGACTGAGGGAACACTGATGATGAACAGGACAGTGGGCAGAAGACATGAACTATGGAGTAGGGGGGTCTGAAAGACATATTCTGGGGCTCTGCTCCATGATTGATTATCAACTATCTACCTGCCTTGGGCCTAACATCCTGACAGTGGACTCAGCATGACACAATCATGGCCTGAGACAAGAAGAGAGCAGGGATTGCTGACATACCCCATGTTCATGGTCACACCCCCACCCAGAGTCTGATTCAAAAGAAATGTGCCTATTATACCTGGGTAGAGTAGCAACACCTGCCAGCTTCCTCTAGACTTCAAGCTCTAAGGAGAGTGAGGTCTGCCTGACACCTCATTTGAAGCTTTATCATGTTCACCAGAAACTACTCACGCATTTCCAAATGAAGCAAGCAGACTTTTCCTCCTTCCATTGAAAACTGAGGATTTCTATACAGCTGGATGCTGTTAGACTGATCCAAACACAGGGAAGGAGTCAAATCACACCCGGTCTGTGGCATCAGGAAAGGCTGGTGAATATTCATCTCTGCCAGTTCTCTAGTGACCCTGTTGAGGTGGCAAGGGCAAAAGATCATTCACAAAGAAAGGGGGACCACCAGAGACTGACTGAATTAGATAGGAGGCATCAGGGAGTGGTTGTGGACAAAACAATGGGATATTATTCAACAACAACAGAGTGATCATTTTGTTGGCAGTACCAAATGGGAATATATGGGAATGGTCTGTCAGAAGAGGCCATGTGCTCAGTCAACTCTGCAGATTATAAGCAGAGGAGGAAGGAGAATGGACTTCCTGCGTGGCTACTCTCATGACACACAGTATGTGGAGGTGACTAAAACAGTCAAGAGTTTGCAGTACAGTCTTGAAATTTGAACCCAATCCATCACGTGGCCTTTGCTTCAGAGGCCTTGCATAGATGACAAACGTGACTGCTTTCCAGCCAATTCTTCTCCTTGTGGTCATGTGCTATGACTCTTTTCCCAGTTACTTCTCCTGTTGTCAAAATCTGACAAACATGTTGTGGAACAACAGGTATTAAGCAAATAGGCATCACACCGGTTTCTCTGCACGAGAGAAGCAATGTGTGCTGAAAACTTCGAGTCCCCTGAGTTCATTTGCAACAAGCAACTGTAGCAGTTAGAAGGCAAGAAGGAAGAAGAGGTACAAATCTACACAGGACCACAACAAAATATGGATACCTGGCGAACACGGAGAATTGGGGTAGGCTCAAAAAATGAAACCGAGACATTCAGCACTGTTTGTTTTCCATGGACGTGAAGTCTCCAGGTGTTTCTACCTCCTAAGGTTGTACCTCTTCCTCAGACTTACCAGAAGGATGCTTCTAAGTGTCTCAGATGCTCTGCATCAGATACATTTCCTACAAGGAAATTAGACCAGGGTTTGTCACAAGAAGCAGATCCCTCTCCAGACACTGGCCCTCCATTGTGTGCTTCCAACACAGCAACATCAAATTCCCACTGGGAGAACAGGAAAAACTTAAGGGTCTTCTTCCACAAAGCCAGAGATCATGGCTTGAAACAACCACCTTGTTTAGTGTGGCTGAGCCAGGGGCCAAAATCCCTCTTTGCTAGGTTATCCTCCCACCACCACATGTCCTGAGTCTGGGCATGGACCCAATCTATTTCCCCACAGCTCTGGGGCCTGCAGCCTACCTGCTTTCTAGAAGGAAAAGGGAAATAGTTTTCTCTCCCTCTGCAAGCAACCAGCTTGCTCATAGCTGAGAGGCCATTTTCAGCTGCCACAAGCTGTAGGGTGGAAATGGTCCAATGGGAGTGAAAATGGATCTCTATGGCTACCTGGGAATACTGGTGATTTGTGGCCATGAGAGTGTCCCAGCTCCCTCCTGTGTCTAGAAGCATGTTGATAAATCTTTACACTGATTAGCTATGAACAGACCTACTCAAGAAGCAGATATATTTTTTTTTTTTTGAGTTGGAGTCTCACTCTGTTGCCCAGACTGGAGTGCAGTAGCACGCTCACGGCCACCGCAGCCTTGACCTGCTGGGCTCCGGCGATCCTTCCGCCTCAGCCTTCCAAGTAGCTTGAACTACAGGTATGCACTACCACGCCCGGCTAATTTTTGACTTATTGTAGAGATGAGGTCTTGCCAAGGTGCCCAGGCGGGTCTCGAACCCGCGGGCTCAGGCAATCCACTCACCTCAGCCTCCCAAAGGTGCAGGATTACAGGCTGAGCCACCGAGCCCAGCGAAACAGAGATCTTAAAGGCATGTTCAGTGAAACCTAGGTCTCAACCTCAATAGAGGGGTAGGCAACAATGCTACCAGCGTTTGGCATGCAGAGAATAACAAAAAGCCATGTTGGCCAAGGGAACACCGATGAACATATGGTGGGCAAAAGACATGCAATGTGGAGCAGAAGGTCTCACAGACACCTTTTGGGGTTGTTCCAAGAGTGAATGTACTATTCCCACCTGCTTTGGGCCTAACATCCTGACAGTGAACTCGGGGTGACACAATCATGGTCTGAGACAAGGAAGAGAGCAGCGACCACTGACCTAGCCCATGTTCATGGTCACACACACACCCTAGAGGCTGATTCAAAAGACATTCTTCTAGGATACCTGGGTTGAGAAGTGACACCTGTCAGCCTCCTCTAAACTTCAGGCACTGAGGACTGTGAGGTTGTTTGAGACCTCATTCGAAGCTTTATCATGTTCACCATAGAGTACTCACACATTTACAAGTGAAGCAAGTGGACTTTTCTTCCCTTCATTGAGACCTGAGAATTCTTACGCAGCTGGATGCCAGTACGCTGGTTCAAATACAGGGAAGGAGTAAATTCACACTCGGTCTGTGGCACCCAGAAGTGTTGGTGAACATTCAACTCTGCCAGTTCTCTAGTGACCCTGTTGAGGTGGCAATGACAAGTGGTCAGTCACAAAGAATAAGGGCCCACCAGGTAGTAGCTGAATTAGGTGGGTGGGAGGCATCAGGAAGTGGTAGTGGACACAACAGTGGGACATTTTTAAACAGCAACAGTGGGATCATCTTGTGGGGGAGACCCAGTGGGAATACATGGGAATGGTCTGTCTGAAGATGCCATGCACTTAGTCAACTCTGCAGATTACAAGCGGAGGAGGAAGGAGAAAGGCATCCTGTGCAGTTACCCGCATGACACAGTATATCGAGATAACTAAAACACCTAAGGATTTTGCAGTACAGTCTTGAAATTTGGATGCAATCCACCCTGTGACCTTTGCTTTAGAGGCCTTGCAAAGATGACAAATGTGGATGCTTTCCAGCCTCTTCTCATGGTGTACTATGAGTCTCTTCCCGGTTGCTTCTCCTGTTGTCAAATTCTGGCAAACATGTTGCCTAACAATGGATGAAAGCAAAATAGACATCACACCAGTTTCTCTGCAAGAGAGAAGCAATGTGTACCAAAAACCTTGGGTCCTGAGAGGTTACCTGCATCAAGCAACTGTAGCAGTTTGAATGCAATAGGGAAGAAGAGGTGTGATCCTACACAGGACCCACAATGAAAACAGGAAACCTGATGAACACAGAGAATTTGGGGTGGGCCCAAAGGATGAAACAGAGACACTTAGCACCCTTTGTTTTTCCTGGACTGGGGTCTCTGGGTGCCTCTACCACCTAAGTGTGTATCTCTTCCTCAGACTTACGAGGAAAAAGATGCTTCTGAGTACCTCAGATGCTCTGCATCAGGTAGAATTCCTACAAGTGAATTCAGACCAGGATTTCTCACATGAAGCAGATTGCTCTCCAGAAACCTCCCCTCCACGCATTTCCAAATGAAACAAGTGGACTTTTCCTCCCTTCATAGAGAGTTGAGGATTCCTATACAGCTGGATGAAGTTAGGTTGGGAAGGAGTCGAATCACACTCGGTCTGTGGCACCCAGTAGGGTTGGTGAACGTTCACCTCTGCCAGTTCTCTAGTGACCCTGTTGAGGTGGCAAGGGTGAAAGGTCAGTCACAAAGAATGAGGGACCACCAGGTACTTGCTAAATTAGGTAGGAAGCATCAGGGCATGGTTGTAGACACAACAGTGGAACATTATTTCACCACAACAACAGAGAGTTCCTCCCCGGGGTATCCAGTGGGGACACATGTGGATGGTCTTTCAGAAGAGGCCATGCTCTCAGTCAACTCTGCAGTTTATAAGCAGAGGAGGAAGGAAAAAGTACATCATGCAGGCTACCCTCATTACACATTGTATGTGGAGATGGTTAAAGCAGCCAAAGGTTGGCAGTGCAGTCTTAAAATTCAGATGCAAACCACCCCATGGTACTTTGCTCTAGAGGCCTTGCATAGATGACATTTTGGCTGCTTTCTAGTCTCTTCTTTTTCATGTGGTCATGTGCTATGACTCTGTCTTCCCAGTTGCTTCACCTGTTGTCAATATCTGGCAAACGTGTTGTGGAACAAATGGCCAAAAGCAAATAGCCATCACATCGGTTTCTCGAAGAGAGAAGCAATGTGTGCCAAAAAACCTCGTGAGGTCTCTTGCATCAAGTAACTGTAACAGTTTGAATGCAAGGGGGAAGAAGAGGTGCAACCCTTCACAGGACCTACAATGAAAACAAGAAAACTGGTGAATATGAAGAACTTGTGGGGGAGCCCAAAGTATGAAGCAGACACTCTGCACCCTTCATTTTCCCATGAGATGGAGTTTCCAGGAGTCTCTACCTCCTAAGGGTGAACCTCTACCTAAGACTTACCAAGAGAAGGATGCTTCTGAGTGTCTCAGATTCTCTTCATCAGGCAGGATTCCTAAAAGTGAATTCAGACCAGGGTTTGTCACATGAAGCAGATTCCTCTTTGGACACCTCCCCTCCACTGTCTGCTCCCCACACAGCAACATCAAACTCCCAGTGGGAGAATAGGAAAATCTTAAGGGTTGTCCTCCAGAAAGCGGGAGATAATGGCTTGACACGACCACCTTAGTTAGCTTGACTGAGCCAGGTTCCAAAATCTGCCTCTTCACCTAGGTTTTCTTCCTACCACCACGTGTCCTGAGACTGGGCATGGATCCAATCTTTTTTCCCACAGATCCTGGGCTCTCAGCCCACCTGCTTTCTAGAAGGAAAAGGGTAATAGTTCCCTCTCCCTCTGCAACCACCCAGCTTGTTCATAACTGAGAGAATGTTTTCAGCTGCCACAGGCATGAGAGAGGAAATGGTAGAATCGAAGTGAAAATGGATCTCTGTGGCTACCCAGCAATACTGGTGACCCACAGCCACGGAGAGTGATACAGCTCTCTTCTGTGTCCAGAAGCATGTCTATAAGGCTACACACTGCTTAATTATGAACAGACATACTCACAAAACAGAGATCTTAAAGACACGTTCAGTAAAACCTGGGTCCCATCCTCCATAGAAGGGTAGGCAACAATGCTAGGGGCATTTGGCAGGCTGAGAGTAACAGAACACCCTGTTGACCAAGGGAACACCAACGAACTGTACAGCAGGAAAAGGACATGAAATTTGAAGCAGGAGGTCTGACAGACATCTTTTGGTGTTGTGCTTCATGAGTGAATGTCAGCTGGTGTTGGGAGCCAACATCTATAGCTACATGGCTGAGGCCTGTAAAGGCCCATCTGGAAGATCGCCTCTGACATAGGATATCACTTATACCTATAATATTGGCGTGTGATTAGTGACCAGTGTGCATACATGGCAGTAAAACTTATAAGTAAATATCAATATGCCTGATGGAAAGTGCATAGCAGAATTATTTTTCTCTGTCTTTCTAAGTTTTACTTCTTTTTAGATATTTTTTAACTTCTATTTCCTGGTAGACTGGGTAGTCAGCTCTTGTTCCCAAAGGCAGTTTCTTCTAGGATTAAGATTAGAAACTAAATTACCATAATAGTTTTATTGCCCTGCCTCTAGTCAGGCAGCACGTTTTTCTAGTTTCTTTACATGCTGAAACTTTGTTTGCTTCAGCCGGTGGCCATTGTCATGGTAACCATGCAGTCCATTATCCAAGAGTGTGACAGCTACTATTTGATTTTTAGAATAGACTTGTTTGGATAAAACATACATTTAAGATGATACAATTTCCATCGAAAAGATTTAAACTAATAAGCATTCAT
Organism: Carlito syrichta; assembly: GCF_000164805.1. Lineage (NCBI taxonomy): Eukaryota > Metazoa > Chordata > Mammalia > Primates > Tarsiidae > Carlito > Carlito syrichta. The sequence continues at coordinate 306 of NW_007220844.1, read as the reverse complement.
AGAAAACTTTTAAGTTTTGTTTAAGCTTTTAAGTTTCCTTTTCTCAGATTATGACTTTAGTTCCTATTCCTGTAGGCCAATTTTAAGATCCTTTGATTAGTATACCGAAATTTTCCCAACGGTGCTGTTTTTGCTTCTAATACGACAATAGGAAATTTTACACATAGCCATGTATTAATATACTAGGAAAAAAGATTTAAGTTTTGGGTTAAAGTCATCGTTTTATTAGAATAGAATGAGAATTATGGTGTTATGATTTTAAAAATCATGCGTTAATGATAATTATAAGATTTAATGATAAGGTAT
>NW_007220843.1:0-734 GCF_000164805.1 Carlito syrichta | reverse complement strand
AAACTGAGGATTTCTATACAGCTGGATGCTGTTAAACTGATCCAAACACAGGGAAGGAGTCAAATCACACCCGGTCTGTGGCATCAGGAAAGGCTGGTGAATATTCATCTCTGCCAGTTCTCTAGTGACCCTGTTGAGGTGGCAAGGGCAAAAGATCATTCACAAAGAAAGGGGGACCACCAGAGACTGACTGAATTAGATAGGAGGCATCAGGGAGTGGTTGTGGACAAAACAATGGGATATTATTCAACAACAACAGAGTGATCATTTTGTTGGCAGTACCAAATGGGAATATATGGGAATGGTCTGTCAGAAGAGGCCATGTGCTCAGTCAACTCTGCAGATTATAAGCAGAGGAGGAAGGAGAATGGACTTCCTGCGTGGCTACTCTCATGACACACAGTATGTGGAGGTGACTAAAACAGTCAAGAGTTTGCAGTACAGTCTTGAAATTTGAACCCAATCCATCACGTGGCCTTTGCTTCAGAGGCCTTGCATAGATGACAAACGTGACTGCTTTCCAGCCAATTCTTCTCCTTGTGGTCATGTGCTATGACTCTTTTCCCAGTTACTTCTCCTGTTGTCAAAATCTGACAAACATGTTGTGGAACAACAGGTATTAAGCAAATAGGCATCACACCGGTTTCTCTGCACGAGAGAAGCAATGTGTGCTGAAAACTTCGAGTCCCCTGAGTTCATTTGCAACAAGCAACTGTAGCAGTTAGAAGGCAAGA
>NW_007220842.1:0-1061 GCF_000164805.1 Carlito syrichta | reverse complement strand
AAATAAATAAATAAATAAATAAATAAATAAGTAAATAAATAAATAAATAATTTAGAAGGAAGAGTGCTCCTTTATGTATTGTAGATAAAATGTCACAAATTAACAAACACCTATGTCATTTTTTTATAAAGGGGAAATACTAAAGATCTCTTAAAAACTCTCAGTGCTTTATGGGTTTTTGCTTTTTTTTGGGGGTCATGCATTAATCTTCTCTTTTTCTCTCAGAGATGTTTTAGTCTCTTTCTACTTTGAAGAACTGACCCTGTGCAAGGAGAAAGAAGAAGGTCATACTATTTGAAGAGCTGAAGTGCTGATAAAAATATAGATTCTAGAGAGCATCGGTTCTCAACTTTAGTACACATCATATTCGTGATATGTGTGTGTTTTTTAAAATCTATATTCCTGATCCCCATCCCATAGATTAGGGTTTGGTAGGCCTGATGTGATGCCTAGAATACCTGACAAGTGCCTAGGTGGTTCGAATGTTTGGTTCTCAGATCACGATTTGAGAACCACTGAGAGAGAGAGAACCAACGAGATAGGGAGAAATAGGTAGGTTATTTTAACAGAACTACTTTTAAATACCTACGGTTTGTATTTGGTGTTCTCAAAGTCCTTTAGTGAGTCGTTCTACTTTCTTGTGATGTCTGCCTCCCTTCCAGCACTCCCCCAGGTATCTGTGCCACGCTGCTGGACACAACTGCCCACTCTTCACACTAGGGAAAGGAGACATACCTGTGTGCTCCAGAAAGACCTCCATTCCTTTCCTCACTTAAACTTTATTTCCTTTGGTCTCTTTCTTTATACTAAGTAGCAGCACTTAAGAAGTAGCCTGATGAACTACCTAATGCTATTTGGAATGTAATGACTGAAAATAATTTAATGCCGTCTCTCTGGTCCTTTGTTTTTAGCTATTTCCTCAGCCTAAATCATTCTCCCCATCTTTGTTTTACTTTACATGCATGCGTGTATTTTCCCAGATAAGTTTCTTTGATCTCCCTTGAAATTAGCCTCCCAACAACCTCATCCCACTCTGTGGCCACTCTTTTTTTTTTTTTTTT
>NW_007220841.1:0-699 GCF_000164805.1 Carlito syrichta | reverse complement strand
AAATAAACAGTAAAAAAAAAAAAATCAAGCTGGGCTCAGTGCTTCAGCCTATAATCCCAGCACCTTGGGAGGCCGAAGCGAGTGGATTGCCTGAACCTGCGGATTCAACACCAGCCCGGGCAACTTGGTGAGATCTCGTCTCTACAATAAAGAAAAAATTAGCTGGGTGTGGTAGCATGTGCCTGTAGTTCCAGCTACTTGGAAGGCTGAGGTGGAAAGAGTAGCTGGCGCCCAGCAGGTTGACGCTGGGGTGGCCATGAGCGTGCCACTGTCTCCATTTCCAGCCTGGGTGACAGAGTGAGACTCCAACTCAATATATACATATATATACGGCTCATTGCTTTTCTCATCTTACATACTCTTCTTAAATAATCTGGGTGTGCTTGTAATTTCAATAACTACCTGTGCAATTTGAACAGACACCAAATTGCAGTGGGTTTTTGCATTAGAAGGGGAGATGCAACATGGAAAGTTAGTTACAAGAAGTGTGCCTTCAAGGAAGTTCCCATCCCATGGCACAATGTCAGAGACAAACATGTTTTTAGTTTGAGAAAAACTGAGATCAAATACTTAGGCAAATCACAACTGGACAAGGCAAGTCATAGCAAGACAGGTCCGCTCTTCCGCTAAGAGGTTTTTGTCTTACAGACAAGTATTTCACAGCAGTATTTGACTCTACTGACTACTTTCATCTTCTTG
>NW_007220840.1:0-730 GCF_000164805.1 Carlito syrichta | reverse complement strand
CTCTTTAGCCTAATTTCTTTCCTGTCTACCCTCCCCTTTGTGCCCGGATTTTAGCCACAATGGACTTTTCTGAGTTCCTCAAACACAGCACTCTTTTTTTCCAGCTTAGAGACTTCACACATGTTTCTTCTGTCTGAAGAATTCTCATTCCAACTTTCTGTCTGGCTAACTTCTATTCAACCCTCAGGCCTCAGCTAAAGTGTTATAGGTTTAAAAATGAGTTCATTACATAATCCCCCGCCTCCTAATTTATATTAGACCCTCCGTCTTACTCTTGTGTCAGTTGTTAACATACTGCTCCTCAGCTCCATATTCACCCATCAATACATGATTTGCAATAATGGGTGGGAATTCCTTTACGTAGTTCTCTTTTAAAGAATGCACAGTGCCAAGATTTCTCCATAGAGGATGCTAGAGGATTATCGCAAGGGGAAGTGCTCCTGCTCTTCCCAGCCGCTGTAGAGTGGGATGGTAGCATGGGTGTGTGGACACCCGGGGGTGATTTGTGCCAGCCATACAACCAGCACACACTGTTCCTTTCCTCTGAGACTTTACCACCCTAGCATGGCCTGGCAATCACCTTTCTGTGACCCTCTCGATGTGGACAGTCTATCCTCCAGTCTCCTGCCACCTACCCTGATTTTTTCTGCTCACTTCTGTCCTCCCCTGGGTTTGTCTCTTGCAGTCTTCTCCACACCATCACCACCTGACAAGGTCTTTCCGGCAGGGA
>NW_007220839.1:0-764 GCF_000164805.1 Carlito syrichta | reverse complement strand
ATTCCTTTACGTAGTTCTCTTTTAAGAATGCACAGTGCCAAGATTTCTCCATAGAGGATGCTAGAGGATTATCGCAAGGGGAAGTGCTCCTGCTCTTCCCAGCCGCTGTAGAGTGGGATGGTAGCATGGGTGTGTGGACACCCGGGGGTGATTTGTGCCAGCCATACAACCAGCACACACTGTTCCTTTCCTCTGAGACTTTACCACCCTAGCATGGCCTGGCAATCACCTTTCTGTGACCCTCTCGATGTGGACAGTCTATCCTCCAGTCTCCTGCCACCTACCCTGATTTTTTCTGCTCACTTCTGTCCTCCCCTGGGTTTGTCTCTTGCAGTCTTCTCCACACCATCACCACCTGACAAGGTCTTTCCGGCAGGGACACCTCACGCTCAGGGCCTGCTGCCACTCGGGCATCCTCACGCCCTTTGCTAACTCATGCGCCGGCCACCAGCTGAGGTTCGCCTATCCCACCTGTACCCCAAAGAGCTGCTTCCCCTTTGCCCTGTGACTGTAGACTGGCTCTCACCTGGCAAACTTGCTGCTCTTCCTCCCAGTGGATGCATCTCTCCAAAGAGATCTGAATCTCCAGCCTTGGAGAGGGGTCACCCTTCTAAGTTTGTCCTTCCTTGAATAAGCTCCCTTGGTATCATATAGTTTTCTTGTATCCTGTAAGTATTCTTTCATCATAGTTTAATGAGTCATTACTTCCCCTGTTTCAAGCACTTGATGAACCCAGATAGCTACTATTCTCTTCTCCCTCCCTG
>NW_007220838.1:0-742 GCF_000164805.1 Carlito syrichta | reverse complement strand
TTCTGTCCTCCCCTGGGTTTGTCTCTTGCAGTCTTCTCCACACCATCACCACCTGACAAGGTCTTTCCGGCAGGGACACCTCACGCTCAGGGCCTGCTGCCACTCGGGCATCCTCACGCCCTTTGCTAACTCATGCGCCGGCCACCAGCTGAGGTTCGCCTATCCCACCTGTACCCCAAAGAGCTGCTTCCCCTTTGCCCTGTGACTGTAGACTGGCTCTCACCTGGCAAACTTGCTGCTCTTCCTCCCAGTGGATGCATCTCTCCAAAGAGATCTGAATCTCCAGCCTTGGAGAGGGGTCACCCTTCTAAGTTTGTCCTTCCTTGAATAAGCTCCCTTGGTATCATATAGTTTTCTTGTATCCTGTAAGTATTCTTTCATCATAGTTTAATGAGTCATTACTTCCCCTGTTTCAAGCACTTGATTGAACCCAGATTGCTACTATTCTCTTCTCCCTCCCTGTAATTTTATCTATAATACTAATCACAATTGTATATTTTGTTTGTGAATCTGTTTCTTAATATCAGTGTCTTCCATGGAACTCTAAGCACAAATAGGGCAGGCACTATATCTGTTTTGTTGCTTTCCTAGTGCTTAGCCTAATGCCTGGCTTATAAAGATTACTCAATAAATATTTGTTGCATGAATGAATTCTGTATAACTGAGTTCATTTTCCGCTAATTTATTCTGTTATGTTCTTCCTATGCCCCCATTAACTCTTCTCAGTGACTGCTATCTATTC
>NW_007220837.1:0-695 GCF_000164805.1 Carlito syrichta | reverse complement strand
GAAAAATGCCCCAGTAACTGATCCTTGTGATGGATGCCCAGTACTATCTTTTCTTTGGAAACTTGCCCCAATGATAGATTCTCCTTTGTAATGGGTTCCCAGTGACTAGGACTCCCTCATTTTGGGTGGACTTAGGACTGGTTTTACTTAGTTATTTGTGATCCAGTGACTGACCCTCCTCCATAATGTGTGCTCTAGTGACAAACCTACTCCCTTATGCGTGTTACAGTAACAAAGTCACCTCTATAATTTGTTCTCCATTGACAAGTCCTCCTTTGTAAGGGGATACACAGTGACTGGTCCTTCTCTGTGATATGTGACCCAGTGACTGCTCCTCCTCTGTGAACATTGCCACAGAGACTGGCCCACCTCTGTGATGGGTGTCCTATTCACTTGACTTCCTCTTTGATGACTGTCCCAGGGACTGTCTTCCTCTGTGATAATTGCCTCAGTGACTACTTCCTTCATGTTTGGTGCCTCATTGACTGGCCCTACACTGTTATTGGAGCTGCAGTATTATGTTCTCCACTGTTATCAGTGCCTCAGACTGGCCCTCATCAGTGATGGGTACCCCAGTTTCTGGTCTCATACGTAATGGTTATCCAATGACAGTCCTCCTCTTTAATGGATGCCCTACTAACTGACTCTTCTCTCTGATAGGGGCTCCATTAACTAGCTGTCCTCTGAGTTGGGTG
>NW_007220836.1:0-3477 GCF_000164805.1 Carlito syrichta | reverse complement strand
GTGTCCTATTCACTTGACTTCCTCTTTGATGACTGTCCCAGGGACTGTCTTCCTCTGTGATAATTGCCTCAGTGACTACTTCCTTCATGTTTGGTGCCTCATTGACTGGCCCTACACTGTTATTGGAGCTGCAGTATTATGTTCTCCACTGTTATCAGTGCCTCAGACTGGCCCTCATCAGTGATGGGTACCCCAGTTTCTGGTCTCATACGTAATGGTTATCCAATGACAGTCCTCCTCTTTAATGGATGCCCTACTAACTGACTCTTCTCTCTGATAGGGGCTCCATTAACTAGCTGTCCTCTGAGTTGGGTGCTCCAGTGACTGGCTGTCCTCTCTGACGGGTATCGTATTGATTGGTTCTCTTCTATGATGGGTGCAGTGATTCCCCTCTTCCATATGGGTTCCCCAGTTACTATCTCTCCTCTGTGATGGGTGCCTCAATGATTACTCAACCTGGTTTTTATGTTTGCCCCAGTTACAAGGCTGAGTCCATAATCCAACCTCAGTGAGTAGATCTATTCTGTGATGGATGAACCACTGACAGGGGGTCTTCTAAGATGGGTGCCCTAGTTACTGGTCATCATCTGTGATCAATGATTGGTCATTTTTCTATTGGGTTGCCAAGTGACTGTGCCTCCTCTATGATGGGTGTCTCAGTGACTTTCCCTTTACTGAGAGAGCTACCTAAATTGCTGGTTCTTTTCTGTGATGAATGTTCAAATGATGAGCACTTTACTGTGATGAGTGACCCTGTGACTGGGTCTCCTCATAATGAGTGTCCCAGTGACTAGTCCTCCTCCATGATGTGTACTTCTGTGACAGGCTCACCTTTGTGAGCTGGGCCCCAGTGACTATGTCTGCTCTGTGATGGGTGCCTCAGTGACTGACCCTCCTTTGTAACATGTGCCTCAGTGATTGGCCCTTCTCTGTAATGGGTGCCCTATTGATTAGCCCTCCTCTTTGATGTGTGTCTCAATTACTGGCTCTTCTCTATGATGGTTGCCCTGTGACTGAGCCTCCACCATAAAGTGTGTCCCACTGACTGGCCTTCTTCTATGTTAGGTGTTCCAGTGACTGGTCATCCAATCTTATTGGTAACCCAGTGACAGGCCCTCTTCTGTGATCTTTGCTCCCATGAGAGGGTCTCCTTCATTTTATGTGCTCTAGTGACTGATCTGCCTCAATTATTGGTGCCCCAGGGACTGGGCAATCTATTTGATTGGTGCAGCAATGACTGACCCTCCTGCTTAATGGTTAACCAGTGACTAGTCCTACCATGTGAAGGTTGTTCCATCAAAAGACCTTCTACAATAATGAGGGATCAATGACATGTCCTTTGTTATGAATGCCACAATGACTATCCTTCCTCTGTGATGAGTAGCCCAGTAACTAGTCCTCCTCTGTGATGGGTGAAACTGTGACAGGCTTGCCTCTGTGATGGGTGACCCAGTGCCTTACCATAATCTGTTATGGCTACCCCAGTGACTGCCCCTTCTGTGTGGTGAGTGAACCAGTGACTAGCCCTCTTTGATGATAGGTGTCTTAGTGACTGGCCCTGAAGGGCCCTCATCTGTGATGGGTGCCATAGTGAAACATCCCTCCATGATTGTTGCTTCAGTAACTGGACCTCCTCTATGATGGGTGACAAAGTGACAACCCCTCAGCTGTGATGGGTGTCCCAGTTACCAGACCTCCTCTTTGGTTGATGCCATAGTGACTGCCTCTCCTCTTTGATAGATATCTCTCTTACTGGGCCATCTCCATAATGGGTGCCCCAGTGGTCTCCTCTGTGATTGCTGCCCCAGTTATTGTAACTTCTCCAAATTGGGTGCCAAAGTGACTAGTCCTACTCAGTGATGGGTATTGAAGTAACTGGGCCTCCTGCATAATTGGTGTCCCAGTGACTATGATGTGAGTCCCAGTGACTGGCTCTCCTCTGATAGATGTCCCTGTAACTGGACCTCTATAATGTGTGTCCAGTTAACTGTTCCTCCTTTATGGTGAGTGCCTCAATAACTATCCCTCCTCTCTGATGGGTAGCATAGTGACTTTGCCTCCTCTGTCATGACTGTTCAAGTTACTGGCCATCTTCTGGGATTGGATTCCCAGAGACTGAGCCCATCGTAATGACTATCCTATTACTTGCTCTCCTATGTGACGGAATCATCAGTGACTGACCCTTGTCTGTGATGGGCTCCTCAGTGAATGCCTCTTTTCTGAGGGGTGTCCCAGTGCCTGGCTTTCCCTTATAATATGTATCCCAGGAACTGGCATTCCTTTGCAATGTGTGACCTAGTACCTGGCTGTCTTCTTTGAAGAGTGTCCAGTGACTGGCACTCCTCAGTTACCCATACTCATTGACTGGCCATCTTCCAAAGTGGATTCCCTAATTTCTTGCCCTCCCTTGTGATAGGTACCCCAGTGTCTGGCTTGTCTGTGTTATGGGGTGCCCCAGTGAGTACCTTCCTTTGTGATGGGTGCCCCAGTAACTGGTCTTCCTCTATAATATGTACTTCAGTGACTGATACTCTTTTGTGATGGGTGACCCAGTGACTGGCACTCCTCAGTGCAATATGCCCTGATGACAGGCCATTCAAAAATAGTTCATTAGTTTCTTGCCCTCCTTCCTGTGTGATCGGTGCCCAGTGTCTGACTCTCCTCTGTGATTGGTGTCCCAGTGACTATCTCTTTAATGATGGTTACCGCAATGAATGAACTTTCTTTATAATAGGTGTCAGTGATGAGTTCTCCTCCTTTATGGGTGCCACAGTGACTGGTTCTCCTGTAAGATTGGTGTCAGATTGTCTCCTGTTTCTTCATAATAATTTTCCAAATAAACATCCCTTCTCTGTGATGGGTCTCCCACTTACAGTGGGTGACCCAGTGACTAACCCTCCTTTGTGATGGCTGCTCTCATGACTGAAGCTCATGTGTGATGAATGTTCCAGTGACAGTCCCTCCTCTGTTTTGGAGGCATAGTGACAGGCCCTTCTCTGTGACTGGTGCCCCATTGGTTGCCACTCCCCCGTGACAGATGCCACAGAGCAGAGAAAAGTCCTCTTCTGATATGTGTGTCCCCATGACCAGACCTCTGCTGTAATGGGTGTCACAGTGACTGGGTCTCATCCAGGTGGGGGCTCCATTGACTGGGTATCCTCTGTGATAAGGCAACAGTGACAGGCCCTCATCCAAATGTGGTGCCCCACTGACTAGTCCTTCTGTGTCATCGGGGTTCCAGTAACTGGGTGCATTCATGATTGGTGTCACAGACACTAGCACTCCTCTGTATTGGCTGCCCCAGGGAGTGGCTCCTCTCTGTGTTGGGTTCCCCAGTGATTGGTCTTCTCTGTGATGCAGACCCCAGGGGCAGGTTTTCCTCTTTGATGCGTGCCTCAGTGACAGTCTCTCCTCTGTGCTGTCAGTGGCCTTCCTCTGCAATTATTGTCCCTGTTGCTGTCTGTCATCTGTAAATGG
>NW_007220835.1:0-655 GCF_000164805.1 Carlito syrichta | reverse complement strand
CTTCTGTGATTGGTGCCCCAGTGACTGGCTCTGATCCATAATGGGTACACCAATGACTGGCCCACTACTGTTGTCAGTGCCCCTATGACAGTTCTTTCTCTGTGATGAGGTCTACTGAGGACCTCTAGATTGCCACCCAGAGAATCCCTAGCTGCCATCCCATATGTCACCCATAATCAGCAGTACCTACTGAGGTGATTATGAATGTCTCTCCTTCATTATGGATGCCCCTGTATCTAGGCCTTCTCTGTGATTGGTGTCCCAGTGACTAGCCTTCCTACATAATGGTATCTCCAGTACTAGTCCTCCTCTGTAAAGGTTTTCTCTTTGTACAGCTTGGTTCTTCTCTCCAATGTGTGTTGTGTCCCATTGATTAACCCACTTATGTTATGGGTGCCACAGTGACTAACTGTTCTCTGTGTTGGGTGTCCCAGTGAATAGTCCTGTTCTGTGAGTGGTGCCACATGACTCACCTGCATCTGTGATGGGTGCCCATTGACTGACCCTTTTGTGTTATAAGTGCCCCAGTGGCTTCCCTACCTCTGTGATGAGTGTCCCCATGACTGGTCCTCCTCTGTAATGTGTGCCCTTTTGACTGCCCTTCAGTGATTTCTGTCCCAGTGAGTTGCCCTGTACTGTGAATAATACCCCAGTA
>NW_007220834.1:0-4591 GCF_000164805.1 Carlito syrichta | reverse complement strand
TCCATTAAGGGTCCCTCACTGACTGTTCCTTATCTGTGAATGGTGTCTCACTGACTGACCATGTCATGAGTGCCAAAGTGACTAGCCATCCTTGGTGATGGGTGTCCAACTTACTGACTCTCCTATGTGATGTTTGCCCCAGTGTCTGAGATTCCTCCATAATAGATGCCCAAGAGACAGGCCCTTTTCTATAATGGATTCCCCAGTCACTGGTCCTCAACCGTGATGGGTGCCCCAGTGACAGTCCCACCAAGACAGGAGATCCCGCATAGTGGGTCCTCCAATGACTGACCTTACTCTATTATTAATGTCCCAGTGACTGAACAATCTTTGTGATTGATGTAAAACTGGCTGACACTTTTGCATAATTGTTGTCCCACTGACTATCTTTCCTATGTGAAGGTTATCCCAATGGAAGACCCTCCACAATAAAGGGTGCCCCAGTGACAGAATTTCTCTGTTTCTGCTATAATGACTATCCTCCCTCTGTGATGGGTGTCCCAATGACTAGTCTTCCTCAGTGAAGTGTGCCCCTGTGACAGTCATAACTCTGTAATAGGTGCCCCCATTGCATGGCCCTCCTCTGTCATGGAGGTCCCAGTGACTGATCCTTCATTGTAATGGGTGACCCTGTGACAGGCCCTCTTCTGTGAAGACTTCCCAAGTGACTGGCCCTTTTTTGTGATGCCTGTCCCAGTGACTGGCCCTTGGTTGTGATGGATATTTCAGTTACTACATCTCTTCTTTGATGTGTGTCCCAGTGAATGACCCTCCTCTGTGATGAGTGCCCCAGGGACTGGCCCTCCTCTACAATTGGTGCCCCAGTGAATGGCCGTCCTCAAAACTGGGTTTCTCTGTGAATAGCTCTCTTCTATTATAGATTCCCCAATGACTGGGCCTACTCTGCAATGGGTGCTCCAGTGACCAGTCTTCCTCTGTGCAGTATGCCCCAATGATTGACCCCTATGTGATTGGTGCCCAAGTCACAATCCCACCTTTCTTAGGGTGCTCCAATGACTATTTCAGCTTTGTGTTGGGTACCCTGTAATGGCCCTCCTCTGTGATAAGTTCCCCATTGACTGGCCCTATTCTGTGATTGGTGCTCCAGTGACTGGCTCCCTCTCTAATTGGTACCCCAGTGACTGACTGTCATCTGGCTTTGGTACCCCAGTGAGTGACCTTCTTTGTAATCAGTTACCCAATGACTGGCTGTCATCGATGATTGTTTTCCCAGTGACTTGTTCTCCTTTATAAAAGATGTCCCAGTTACTGGGCCTCCTCTGTGATGGATGTGCCAGTGATTGACTTTCCTCTCTTATTGAAGTCACAAAGATTGGCCCTCCTTCTGATGGGTGCCCATGTGACTGGCTTTTCTCTGTGATAGGCTCCTAGGAGAGTGTCCCTCCTCTGTGATCGGTGACCCAGTGACTGAGTCTCCTCCTAAAGGGTTTCCCAGTGACTCGCCATCCTTGGTATTGGGTGCCTGTGTGACTGGACCTTCTCTGTGATAACTATCTCAGTGACTGTGCCTCTTCAGTGATGAGAACCCGATTACTAATCCCTATTCACAGTTTATATCCTAGTAAGTATGCCTCATCTGTTATTTGAGCCCCACTGACTCTGTGATGGGTGTCCCAGTGACTGGCTCTTTCCTGTGTTAGTTTCCCCAGTGACGGGGATCCCTCTATGATGGGTGGCCCAGTGACTGGCACACTTTTGTGATGAGTGCTTCAGTGACTGGTCGCTGTCTCTGATAGGTGCACCAGTTATAGGCCCTCCTTTCTGACCAGTGCCCCAGTGACAGGGATTCCTCCATAATGGGTGCACTAGGGACAAATGTCCCTCCATTATTGTTGCCCTAGTGACTGGACCTCCTCTCTAATGGAACTATGTGACTGGTTGTCCACCATAACGGTTGTCCAAGTGGTTAACTCTCCTCTGTAACTTTGTCCAAATGAATGACCTTCTTCTATAATGGGTGCCTGATCCTTCTCTGTTATGGCTGCCACAGTAACTTTTCACTGTTTTGTGTGTCCTATTGATTAGACTTCCTCTGTGAGGCATGCCACCATGACTAGCCTTCCTCAGTGATGGGTGCACCAGTGACTACACCTCCTCTGAGATGGGTGCCTCAGTGACTTTCCTTCTTTTGAGTTGGGTGTCATAGTGACTGGACCTCTTTTGTCATGGGTACTTCTGTGGATTAGCCCTCTTCTGTGATGGTTATTCCAGTGACTAGCCCTCTTCTGTGATGGGTACACAATGAATACACATCCTCTGTACTGGGTGCCCCAGTGACTGCTTCTCCTCTGTGAGAGGAGTCCCACTGACTGATTAGAAGAGGGGAAGACCCTCTTCCATGATTGGTGCCCCAGTGACTAACCGTCCTCTGTGATGGGTGCCACAGTGAAATTCTCTCTTCTGTGATGTGAATGCCAGTGACTGGTTCTCCTCTTTGATGTGTGCCTTTTTGACTGGTCTTTCTCTGTGATACAGCAGAATGACTGGTATGCCTCTTGAAAAATGTCCCAGTAACTGATGTGATGGGTTCTGCAGTACCTAAGTTTACTCTGTGACATTGACTGTGACTGCTTTGTGATTGGTGACCCCATGACTAGGCCTGCTCCTTAATGAATGCCTTAGTGAATAGCCCATCTCTGTGATATGTGTCCCAATAACAGTGTCACCTCCATAATTGTTCCTCCAGTGACAAGTCTTATTATTTTGGGATATCCAGTTACTGCACTTCCTCAATAACAGGTGTCCCAATGAATAGCCCTCCTCTGTGATGGTTGCCCAGTGTCTGGTCCTTCTCTATAATAGGTGCCACAGTGACTAACCTTTCTCTGTTATGGGTGGCAGTGACTAGACCTTCTCTGTGATGGGTGTTCAGGGACTAGCCTTCCTCTATGAGGAGCGCCCGTATGACTGACCCTCCTCTATGATAGATTCCCAAGTGAATGAACTACTTCTGTTATAGATGTCCCAGTGACTGTCCCTACTCTGTGATGGGTGCCCTAGTTACTGGCCTTTCTTTGTGATGTGTGCACTAGTAACTGGACCACTTTTGTGATGACTGCAGCAGTGACAGATCCTTCTTAGTGATGGATGTCTCAGTGACTGGCCCTACTCTGTGACAGGTGCATTAGTGACTTCATCTCCTCTTTGATGGGTGCTTAAGTGACTAGTCCTCTTTTGAGAGGTGTGACCCAGTGAATGGGTCTCTTTCTAATGGGTACCCCAATGACTACCCATCCTCAGTGACTTGTCCTCCTCTATGATAGTGGACTCAGTTACTGTTCCTCCTCTGTGATAGGTCCCTCAGCAATTAGTCCTTGTTTGTAAAGGAAGTCACATTGAATAGGGCTTTTCCATAATGTGTGCCCCATTGAAAGGCCCTCTTCTGAGATATGTGCCCCAGTGACTGGTGCTCTTTTGTGATAGGAGTCGCAGGGACTGGCTCTCCATCTTTATGGGTGACCAAGTGCCTGCTCTCCTTTTTACTGCTTGTTCTATTGACTGACTCTTCTCTGTGATGGATGCCCCAGTGACTGGCCCTCCTTTATAATATGTGCTTCAGTGAATGGCATTCCTCTATAATGGGTGCCTCAGTGAATGGTTATCCTCTGTGATGGTGCCCAAGTGACTGGCCCACCTCTGTGATCAGATTCCCAGTGTTTGTGCCTCCTCTCTGATTGGTGGCCAGTGACTGACGTTCATAAATAGTAGGTGCCCCCATGACTAGCCATCTTGTGTGAAGGGTGTATCAGTGATTTGGTCTCCTACATTTTGGGCATGACAGTAACAGAGCACACTGTGCTGATTCCCTGTAAACTGGCTTTCACATATGATGGGTGTCCCAGTGTGTAGTCCTTCTCTTTGATGGACATTCTAGTAATTGTGCACCCTACAAAATGGGTGCCATGTGGATTATTCCTCCTCTGTGACAGTTACCTTAGTTTCTGAGCCTCCTCCATAATGGTGACCCAGTGACTAACACTGCTTTGTGAGGAATGTCTAAGTGAATGGGTCTTCTTCATAATATGTGCCACTGAATGGGTCTCCTTCATAATATGTGTCACTGAATGGGTCTCCTTCTTGACTGGTGTCCCAGTGACTGGTCCTCCTCCAAATTGGGTGCTGTGGTGAAATGCCCTCCTTTGTGATCAATTACCTTTATAATTGAGCCTCCTTTATAATGGATGATCAATTGCCTGGCCCTCCTTTGTGAGGGGTGCCCCATGACTCTACCACCTCAGTTATGGGTGACCTTGTTGCATACCTTTACTTTTATGGGTGCTCTAGTGACTGCCCCTACACTACATTGGGTCAAAGTGACTGGTCCTCTTCTGGGATGGGTGTTCCAGTGACTTAACTCTTCTGTAATGTCTATCACTGTACCTGTCAGGGCTCTGTGGCAGGTGCCTCAGTGATTGTACTTCTTCTGTGTTTGGTGCCTCATTGAATGGCCTTCCTCTGTGATCAGTGCTCCAGTGCCTAGTCTCCTCTCTCATGGGTGCCTCAGAGACTGGTCATCCAGAGTGATGTGTGCCCCATTCGTGACACTTCCTCAATGATTGGTGCCCCAGTG
>NW_007220833.1:0-4533 GCF_000164805.1 Carlito syrichta | reverse complement strand
CATGTCATGAGTGCCAAAGTGACTAGCCATCCTTGGTGATGGGTGTCCAACTTACTGACTCTCCTATGTGATGTTTGCCCCAGTGTCTGAGATTCCTCCATAATAGATGCCCAAGAGACAGGCCCTTTTCTATAATGGATTCCCCAGTCACTGGTCCTCAACCGTGATGGGTGCCCCAGTGACAGTCCCACCAAGACAGGAGATCCCGCATAGTGGGTCCTCCAATGACTGACCTTACTCTATTATTAATGTCCCAGTGACTGAACAATCTTTGTGATTGATGTAAAACTGGCTGACACTTTTGCATAATTGTTGTCCCACTGACTATCTTTCCTATGTGAAGGTTATCCCAATGGAAGACCCTCCACAATAAAGTGTGCCCCAGTGACAGAATTTCTCTGTTTCTGCTATAATGACTATCCTCCCTCTGTGATGGGTGTCCCAATGACTAGTCTTCCTCAGTGAAGTGTGCCCCTGTGACAGTCATAACTCTGTAATAGGTGCCCCCATTGCATGGCCCTCCTCTGTCATGGAGGTCCCAGTGACTGATCCTTCATTGTAATGGGTGACCCTGTGACAGGCCCTCTTCTGTGAAGACTTCCCAAGTGACTGGCCCTTTTTTGTGATGCCTGTCCCAGTGACTGGCCCTTGGTTGTGATGGATATTTCAGTTACTACATCTCTTCTTTGATGTGTGTCCCAGTGAATGACCCTCCTCTGTGATGAGTGCCCCAGGGACTGGCCCTCCTCTACAATTGGTGCCCCAGTGAATGGCCGTCCTCAAAACTGGGTTTCTCTGTGAATAGCTCTCTTCTATTATAGATTCCCCAATGACTGGGCCTACTCTGCAATGGGTGCTCCAGTGACCAGTCTTCCTCTGTGCAGTATGCCCCAATGATTGACCCCTATGTGATTGGTGCCCAAGTCACAATCCCACCTTTCTTAGGGTGCTCCAATGACTATTTCAGCTTTGTGTTGGGTACCCTGTAATGGCCCTCCTCTGTGATAAGTTCCCCATTGACTGGCCCTATTCTGTGATTGGTGCTCCAGTGACTGGCTCCCTCTCTAATTGGTACCCCAGTGACTGACTGTCATCTGGCTTTGGTACCCCAGTGAGTGACCTTCTTTGTAATCAGTTACCCAATGACTGGCTGTCATCGATGATTGTTTTCCCAGTGACTTGTTCTCCTTTATAAAAGATGTCCCAGTTACTGGGCCTCCTCTGTGATGGATGTGCCAGTGATTGACTTTCCTCTCTTATTGAAGTCACAAAGATTGGCCCTCCTTCTGATGGGTGCCCATGTGACTGGCTTTTCTCTGTGATAGGCTCCTAGGAGAGTGTCCCTCCTCTGTGATCGGTGACCCAGTGACTGAGTCTCCTCCTAAAGGGTTTCCCAGTGACTCGCCATCCTTGGTATTGGGTGCCTGTGTGACTGGACCTTCTCTGTGATAACTATCTCAGTGACTGTGCCTCTTCAGTGATGAGAACCCGATTACTAATCCCTATTCACAGTTTATATCCTAGTAAGTATGCCTCATCTGTTATTTGAGCCCCACTGACTCTGTGATGGGTGTCCCAGTGACTGGCTCTTTCCTGTGTTAGTTTCCCCAGTGACGGGGATCCCTCTATGATGGGTGGCCCAGTGACTGGCACACTTTTGTGATGAGTGCTTCAGTGACTGGTCGCTGTCTCTGATAGGTGCACCAGTTATAGGCCCTCCTTTCTGACCAGTGCCCCAGTGACAGGGATTCCTCCATAATGGGTGCACTAGGGACAAATGTCCCTCCATTATTGTTGCCCTAGTGACTGGACCTCCTCTCTAATGGAACTATGTGACTGGTTGTCCACCATAACGGTTGTCCAAGTGGTTAACTCTCCTCTGTAACTTTGTCCAAATGAATGACCTTCTTCTATAATGGGTGCCTGATCCTTCTCTGTTATGGCTGCCACAGTAACTTTTCACTGTTTTGTGTGTCCTATTGATTAGACTTCCTCTGTGAGGCATGCCACCATGACTAGCCTTCCTCAGTGATGGGTGCACCAGTGACTACACCTCCTCTGAGATGGGTGCCTCAGTGACTTTCCTTCTTTTGAGTTGGGTGTCATAGTGACTGGACCTCTTTTGTCATGGGTACTTCTGTGGATTAGCCCTCTTCTGTGATGGTTATTCCAGTGACTAGCCCTCTTCTGTGATGGGTACACAATGAATACACATCCTCTGTACTGGGTGCCCCAGTGACTGCTTCTCCTCTGTGAGAGGAGTCCCACTGACTGATTAGAAGAGGGGAAGACCCTCTTCCATGATTGGTGCCCCAGTGACTAACCGTCCTCTGTGATGGGTGCCACAGTGAAATTCTCTCTTCTGTGATGTGAATGCCAGTGACTGGTTCTCCTCTTTGATGTGTGCCTTTTTGACTGGTCTTTCTCTGTGATACAGCAGAATGACTGGTATGCCTCTTTGAAAAATGTCCCAGTAACTGATGTGATGGGTTCTGCAGTACCTAAGTTTACTCTGTGACATTGACTGTGACTGCTTTGTGATTGGTGACCCCATGACTAGGCCTGCTCCTTAATGAATGCCTTAGTGAATAGCCCATCTCTGTGATATGTGTCCCAATAACAGTGTCACCTCCATAATTGTTCCTCCAGTGACAAGTCTTATTATTTTGGGATATCCAGTTACTGCACTTCCTCAATAACAGGTGTCCCAATGAATAGCCCTCCTCTGTGATGGTTGCCCAGTGTCTGGTCCTTCTCTATAATAGGTGCCACAGTGACTAACCTTTCTCTGTTATGGGTGGCAGTGACTAGACTTTCTCTGTGATGGGTGTTCAGGGACTAGCCTTCCTCTATGAGGAGCGCCCCTATGACTGACCCTCCTCTATGATAGATTCCCAAGTGAATGAACTACTTCTGTTATAGATGTCCCAGTGACTGTCCCTACTCTGTGATGGGTGCCCTAGTTACTGGCCTTTCTTTGTGATGTGTGCACTAGTAACTGGACCACTTTTGTGATGACTGCAGCAGTGACAGATCCTTCTTAGTGATGGATGTCTCAGTGACTGGCCCTACTCTGTGACAGGTGCATTAGTGACTTCATCTCCTCTTTGATGGGTGCTTAAGTGACTAGTCCTCTTTTGAGAGGTGTGACCCAGTGAATGGGTCTCTTTCTAATGGGTACCCCAATGACTACCCATCCTCAGTGACTTGTCCTCCTCTATGATAGTGGACTCAGTTACTGTTCCTCCTCTGTGATAGGTCCCTCAGCAATTAGTCCTTGTTTGTAAAGGAAGTCACATTGAATAGGGCTTTTCCATAATGTGTGCCCCATTGAAAGGCCCTCTTCTGAGATATGTGCCCCAGTGACTGGTGCTCTTTTGTGATAGGAGTCGCAGGGACTGGCTCTCCATCTTTATGGGTGACCAAGTGCCTGCTCTCCTTTTTACTGCTTGTTCTATTGACTGACTCTTCTCTGTGATGGATGCCCCAGTGACTGGCCCTCCTTTATAATATGTGCTTCAGTGAATGGCATTCCTCTATAATGGGTGCCTCAGTGAATGGTTATCCTCTGTGATGGTGCCCAAGTGACTGGCCCACCTCTGTGATCAGATTCCCAGTGTTTGTGCCTCCTCTCTGATTGGTGGCCAGTGACTGACGTTCATAAATAGTAGGTGCCCCCATGACTAGCCATCTTGTGTGAAGGGTGTATCAGTGATTTGGTCTCCTACATTTTGGGCATGACAGTAACAGAGCACACTGTGCTGATTCCCTGTAAACTGGCTTTCACATATGATGGGTGTCCCAGTGTGTAGTCCTTCTCTTTGATGGACATTCTAGTAATTGTGCACCCTACAAAATGGGTGCCATGTGGATTATTCCTCCTCTGTGACAGTTACCTTAGTTTCTGAGCCTCCTCCATAATGGTGACCCAGTGACTAACACTGCTTTGTGAGGAATGTCTAAGTGAATGGGTCTTCTTCATAATATGTGCCACTGAATGGGTCTCCTTCATAATATGTGTCACTGAATGGGTCTCCTTCTTGACTGGTGTCCCAGTGACTGGTCCTCCTCCAAATTGGGTGCTGTGGTGAAATGCCCTCCTTTGTGATCAATTACCTTTATAATTGAGCCTCCTTTATAATGGATGATCAATTGCCTGGCCCTCCTTTGTGAGGGGTGCCCCATGACTCTACCACCTCAGTTATGGGTGACCTTGTTGCATACCTTTACTTTTATGGGTGCTCTAGTGACTGCCCCTACACTACATTGGGTCAAAGTGACTGGTCCTCTTCTGGGATGGGTGTTCCAGTGACTTAACTCTTCTGTAATGTCTATCACTGTACCTGTCAGGGCTCTGTGGCAGGTGCCTCAGTGATTGTACTTCTTCTGTGTTTGGTGCCTCATTGAATGGCCTTCCTCTGTGATCAGTGCTCCAGTGCCTAGTCTCCTCTCTCATGGGTGCCTCAGAGACTGGTCATCCAGAGTGATGTGTGCCCCATTCGTGACACTTCCTCAATGATTGGTGCCCCAGTG
>NW_007220832.1:0-738 GCF_000164805.1 Carlito syrichta | reverse complement strand
TAATGTCCCAGTGACTAAACAATCTTTGTGATTGATGTAAAACTGGCTGACACTTTTGCATAATTGTTGTCCCACTGACTATCTTTCCTATGTGAAGGTTATCCCAATGGAAGACCCTCCACAATAAAGGGTGCCCCAGTGACAGAATTTCTCTGTTTCTGCTATAATGACTATCCTCCCTCTGTGATGGGTGTCCCAATGACTAGTCTTCCTCAGTGAAGTGTGCCCCTGTGACAGTCATAACTCTGTAATAGGTGCCCCCATTGCATGGCCCTCCTCTGTCATGGAGGTCCCAGTGACTGATCCTTCATTGTAATGGGTGACCCTGTGACAGGCCCTCTTCTGTGAAGACTTCCCAAGTGACTGGCCCTTTTTTGTGATGCCTGTCCCAGTGACTGGCCCTTGGTTGTGATGGATATTTCAGTTACTACATCTCTTCTTTGATGTGTGTCCCAGTGAATGACCCTCCTCTGTGATGAGTGCCCCAGGGACTGGCCCTCCTCTACAATTGGTGCCCCAGTGAATGGCCGTCCTCAAAACTGGGTTTCTCTGTGAATAGCTCTCTTCTATTATAGATTCCCCAATGACTGGGCCTACTCTGCAATGGGTGCTCCAGTGACCAGTCTTCCTCTGTGCAGTATGCCCCAATGATTGACCCCTATGTGATTGGTGCCCAAGTCACAATCCCACCTTTCTTAGGGTGCTCCAATGACTATTTCAGCTTTGTGTTGGGTACCC
>NW_007220831.1:0-8926 GCF_000164805.1 Carlito syrichta | reverse complement strand
GAAGTGTGCCCCTGTGACAGTCATAACTCTGTAATAGGTGCCCCCATTGCATGGCCCTCCTCTGTCATGGAGGTCCCAGTGACTGATCCTTCATTGTAATGGGTGACCCTGTGACAGGCCCTCTTCTGTGAAGACTTCCCAAGTGACTGGCCCTTTTTTGTGATGCCTGTCCCAGTGACTGGCCCTTGGTTGTGATGGATATTTCAGTTACTACATCTCTTCTTTGATGTGTGTCCCAGTGAATGACCCTCCTCTGTGATGAGTGCCCCAGGGACTGGCCCTCCTCTACAATTGGTGCCCCAGTGAATGGCCGTCCTCAAAACTGGGTTTCTCTGTGAATAGCTCTCTTCTATTATAGATTCCCCAATGACTGGGCCTACTCTGCAATGGGTGCTCCAGTGACCAGTCTTCCTCTGTGCAGTATGCCCCAATGATTGACCCCTATGTGATTGGTGCCCAAGTCACAATCCCACCTTTCTTAGGGTGCTCCAATGACTATTTCAGCTTTGTGTTGGGTACCCTGTAATGGCCCTCCTCTGTGATAAGTTCCCCATTGACTGGCCCTATTCTGTGATTGGTGCTCCAGTGACTGGCTCCCTCTCTAATTGGTACCCCAGTGACTGACTGTCATCTGGCTTTGGTACCCCAGTGAGTGACCTTCTTTGTAATCAGTTACCCAATGACTGGCTGTCATCGATGATTGTTTTCCCAGTGACTTGTTCTCCTTTATAAAAGATGTCCCAGTTACTGGGCCTCCTCTGTGATGGATGTGCCAGTGATTGACTTTCCTCTCTTATTGAAGTCACAAAGATTGGCCCTCCTTCTGATGGGTGCCCATGTGACTGGCTTTTCTCTGTGATAGGCTCCTAGGAGAGTGTCCCTCCTCTGTGATCGGTGACCCAGTGACTGAGTCTCCTCCTAAAGGGTTTCCCAGTGACTCGCCATCCTTGGTATTGGGTGCCTGTGTGACTGGACCTTCTCTGTGATAACTATCTCAGTGACTGTGCCTCTTCAGTGATGAGAACCCGATTACTAATCCCTATTCACAGTTTATATCCTAGTAAGTATGCCTCATCTGTTATTTGAGCCCCACTGACTCTGTGATGGGTGTCCCAGTGACTGGCTCTTTCCTGTGTTAGTTTCCCCAGTGACGGGGATCCCTCTATGATGGGTGGCCCAGTGACTGGCACACTTTTGTGATGAGTGCTTCAGTGACTGGTCGCTGTCTCTGATAGGTGCACCAGTTATAGGCCCTCCTTTCTGACCAGTGCCCCAGTGACAGGGATTCCTCCATAATGGGTGCACTAGGGACAAATGTCCCTCCATTATTGTTGCCCTAGTGACTGGACCTCCTCTCTAATGGAACTATGTGACTGGTTGTCCACCATAACGGTTGTCCAAGTGGTTAACTCTCCTCTGTAACTTTGTCCAAATGAATGACCTTCTTCTATAATGGGTGCCTGATCCTTCTCTGTTATGGCTGCCACAGTAACTTTTCACTGTTTTGTGTGTCCTATTGATTAGACTTCCTCTGTGAGGCATGCCACCATGACTAGCCTTCCTCAGTGATGGGTGCACCAGTGACTACACCTCCTCTGAGATGGGTGCCTCAGTGACTTTCCTTCTTTTGAGTTGGGTGTCATAGTGACTGGACCTCTTTTGTCATGGGTACTTCTGTGGATTAGCCCTCTTCTGTGATGGTTATTCCAGTGACTAGCCCTCTTCTGTGATGGGTACACAATGAATACACATCCTCTGTACTGGGTGCCCCAGTGACTGCTTCTCCTCTGTGAGAGGAGTCCCACTGACTGATTAGAAGAGGGGAAGACCCTCTTCCATGATTGGTGCCCCAGTGACTAACCGTCCTCTGTGATGGGTGCCACAGTGAAATTCTCTCTTCTGTGATGTGAATGCCAGTGACTGGTTCTCCTCTTTGATGTGTGCCTTTTTGACTGGTCTTTCTCTGTGATACAGCAGAATGACTGGTATGCCTCTTTGAAAAATGTCCCAGTAACTGATGTGATGGGTTCTGCAGTACCTAAGTTTACTCTGTGACATTGACTGTGACTGCTTTGTGATTGGTGACCCCATGACTAGGCCTGCTCCTTAATGAATGCCTTAGTGAATAGCCCATCTCTGTGATATGTGTCCCAATAACAGTGTCACCTCCATAATTGTTCCTCCAGTGACAAGTCTTATTATTTTGGGATATCCAGTTACTGCACTTCCTCAATAACAGGTGTCCCAATGAATAGCCCTCCTCTGTGATGGTTGCCCAGTGTCTGGTCCTTCTCTATAATAGGTGCCACAGTGACTAACCTTTCTCTGTTATGGGTGGCAGTGACTAGACCTTCTCTGTGATGGGTGTTCAGGGACTAGCCTTCCTCTATGAGGAGCGCCCCTATGACTGACCCTCCTCTATGATAGATTCCCAAGTGAATGAACTACTTCTGTTATAGATGTCCCAGTGACTGTCCCTACTCTGTGATGGGTGCCCTAGTTACTGGCCTTTCTTTGTGATGTGTGCACTAGTAACTGGACCACTTTTGTGATGACTGCAGCAGTGACAGATCCTTCTTAGTGATGGATGTCTCAGTGACTGGCCCTACTCTGTGACAGGTGCATTAGTGACTTCATCTCCTCTTTGATGGGTGCTTAAGTGACTAGTCCTCTTTTGAGAGGTGTGACCCAGTGAATGGGTCTCTTTCTAATGGGTACCCCAATGACTACCCATCCTCAGTGACTTGTCCTCCTCTATGATAGTGGACTCAGTTACTGTTCCTCCTCTGTGATAGGTCCCTCAGCAATTAGTCCTTGTTTGTAAAGGAAGTCACATTGAATAGGGCTTTTCCATAATGTGTGCCCCATTGAAAGGCCCTCTTCTGAGATATGTGCCCCAGTGACTGGTGCTCTTTTGTGATAGGAGTCGCAGGGACTGGCTCTCCATCTTTATGGGTGACCAAGTGCCTGCTCTCCTTTTTACTGCTTGTTCTATTGACTGACTCTTCTCTGTGATGGATGCCCCAGTGACTGGCCCTCCTTTATAATATGTGCTTCAGTGAATGGCATTCCTCTATAATGGGTGCCTCAGTGAATGGTTATCCTCTGTGATGGTGCCCAAGTGACTGGCCCACCTCTGTGATCAGATTCCCAGTGTTTGTGCCTCCTCTCTGATTGGTGGCCAGTGACTGACGTTCATAAATAGTAGGTGCCCCCATGACTAGCCATCTTGTGTGAAGGGTGTATCAGTGATTTGGTCTCCTACATTTTGGGCATGACAGTAACAGAGCACACTGTGCTGATTCCCTGTAAACTGGCTTTCACATATGATGGGTGTCCCAGTGTGTAGTCCTTCTCTTTGATGGACATTCTAGTAATTGTGCACCCTACAAAATGGGTGCCATGTGGATTATTCCTCCTCTGTGACAGTTACCTTAGTTTCTGAGCCTCCTCCATAATGGTGACCCAGTGACTAACACTGCTTTGTGAGGAATGTCTAAGTGAATGGGTCTTCTTCATAATATGTGCCACTGAATGGGTCTCCTTCATAATATGTGTCACTGAATGGGTCTCCTTCTTGACTGGTGTCCCAGTGACTGGTCCTCCTCCAAATTGGGTGCTGTGGTGAAATGCCCTCCTTTGTGATCAATTACCTTTATAATTGAGCCTCCTTTATAATGGATGATCAATTGCCTGGCCCTCCTTTGTGAGGGGTGCCCCATGACTCTACCACCTCAGTTATGGGTGACCTTGTTGCATACCTTTACTTTTATGGGTGCTCTAGTGACTGCCCCTACACTACATTGGGTCAAAGTGACTGGTCCTCTTCTGGGATGGGTGTTCCAGTGACTTAACTCTTCTGTAATGTCTATCACTGTACCTGTCAGGGCTCTGTGGCAGGTGCCTCAGTGATTGTACTTCTTCTGTGTTTGGTGCCTCATTGAATGGCCTTCCTCTGTGATCAGTGCTCCAGTGCCTAGTCTCCTCTCTCATGGGTGCCTCAGAGACTGGTCATCCAGAGTGATGTGTGCCCCATTCGTGACACTTCCTCAATGATTGGTGCCCCAGTGACTAATCCTCTCAGTGATGAGTATCCCAGTTACTGGGTCTGTTTTGCGATGGGTGCCCCAGTGACTGTTGCTCCTCTGCGATCAGTTCCACAGGGATTAGGCTTCCTTCTTATGGGAGCCCCAGTGACTGGGCTTCCTCTGTGATGTGTGCCTAATTGACTGGCCCTCTTCTGTGATAGATGTCAAAGTGATTGAGTCTCCTGTGCGATGGGTACAGAGGTGACTAACCCCCCAATATGAGGAGTGCTGCAGTGACTGGGCTTTCTCCTAGTTGGTGCTTCAGTAACTAGCCTCTATCTGTAATAGGTGCCTCTGTGATTGATCCTTCTCTGTGATAGGTGATTTAGTGACTGACTCCTCTGTGATGGGTGTCACAGTTATTGTCTCTCTTCTTTGTTAGTAGCTCAGTTATTGAGCCTCCTCCATACTGGGTACTCCAGTGACTAGCACAATTCAGTGATGATTGCAGCAGTACCTGGTCCTCTTCATTGATGGCTGCACTAATGACAGGCCTTGTTTTGTAATTGGTGCCTCACTAACTAGGCCTCCACAATTATGGGTCCCCCAGTGACTGACCTTCCTCTATTATGGGTGCACGAGTAACTGGGCCTCCTATGCAATTTGTGCCCCAGTGACTGGCCCTCTACCATAATGATTGCCTTAGTGATAGGTCCTCCTGTGTGATGGTTTCCCCCCTGACCTGCCCTCCTCCATGATGGGTCCATAAAGATGCACCATTCTCTGTAATGGGTGTCACAGTGAGTAGCTTACCACTGTGTTCGGTGTTCCAGTAATTAGACCTCCTCTATGAGGATGCCCACATAACTGGCCTACTTGGGAGATTGTTGCCCCAGTGATTGTCCTTCCTGTGTTATGTGTGCCCCAGTGACTGTCCTTCATCTATAATGTTTGCCTCAGTTACTGTCCCTCTACTGTGATGACTGTCCCAGTGATTGTCAACCCTCTTCGATGGGTACCCAGTGACTACACCTCCTCAATAATGTGTACCTTGGTGACTGACCCTTCTCTAAGATGTGTCTCATTGACTAACCCTCTTATCTAAATTTTGCATGAGTGACTACTCTCATTTGTGATTTTTGTCCCAGTATCCTGCTCATCTGTGTTTTGGATGCCCCATTAACTGTCCCTCCTCTGCAATGGGTGTCACAATATCTTTTCCTCCTCCATGACTGGTACTTCATTAAGTAGCTCTCCTCTGTGATTGGTGATAGAGTGACAAGCTCTCACTTTGTGATGCATGTCACAGTGACTAGCTCTCTTCTGTGATCTGTGAATTTTTGACTGACCCTTCTCTGTGATAGATACCACAGTGACTGGTCCCACTCTTTGAAGAGTATCCTGTAACTAATCATTCTTTGTAGTGGGTGCCAAAGTGACTTTTTTGCGATCTCTGCCTCAGTAACTGGGTCTCTTATATAATGGTTGCCACAGTCAGTAGCCCTCTTTTTTCATGGTGTCCCAGTAACTAACTGTTCTTTATGATGGGTGTGCCAGAATGGCTTTCCTTTGTGATGGGTGTACCAGGGAATGGCTATCCTTGTGATTGATGTCCCGGTGATTTGAATGCCCAATGACATCTTCACTGAAAAAAGCCTCAGTGGCAAGCTCTACTTTGTGATGGGTGTCCCAGTGAATGGCCCTTCTCACTGAATGATGACCCAGTGATTCTCCTTTGTGATCGTTTTTCCAGTGGCAGCCCCTCCTCTGTGATAGGTGCTGGAGTGACTGATCCTAGTGTGTGACGGGTGCCCCAGTGACTGGCCTTCCTCTGTGATAGCTGTCTCATTTGCTAGCCGTCCTCTGCGATGGGATTTTTAGTGTTTGGCTCTGCTATGTTATATGTGCCCCAGTGATTGATTCTTCTCTGAGATTGGGACCCTAGTGACTGTCTCTCCTCTGTAATCAGTGTTGCTGTGACTGGCCATCCTCTGTGATGGGTACACCAGGAAGTGGCCTTCTTTTGGATGATTTCCTCAGTAACTGGTCCTCCATTGTTATGGATGTCCTTGGGACTCCACTCCTCTGTGATGTGTGATACAGTGATTTGCTCTGTGATGGGTGAACAAGAAACTAGATAACTTCTGTAATGGATGCCCAGTGACAGGCCATCATCCATAATGTGTGCCCAGGAAACAATCCTCCTTTTGACAGGAGTACCAAAGAGTGGTCTTTCTCCATAATTGTTACCCCAGATACTAGCCCACCTCTGAGATGGACAGCACTGTTACTCACCATCCTCCAAATTGGGTGCAACTGTAACTTGCCCTCCTCTGTGATGTGGCCTTCCTCCAAAATTGATTTCTCAGTGAATCTTCCTCATCTTTAATGAGTGTCCCAGTGACTGTCCATTCTCTGTGATCAGTGAAACAGCAACAGAGCATCCTCCATAATACTGATTCAGTTACTGACTCTCCTCTATTATGGCTATTCCAGTGATTGTGCCTCCTCTGAGACAGGTGCACAGTAACATGTCATCCTCCATAATGTTTACCCCTGTGACTCAACTCCTCTGTGATGGGTGCCTCACTTACTAAGCCTCATCCATAATGGATGTCAATTTATTGTCTCTCCTCTTTGATGGGTGTCCCAGTGACTAGGCCTCCTACCTACTTTGTTTCCCAGGAACTCGGCTTCCCCTGTGAATATTGCCCCAGTGACTTTTCTTCATATATGATGGGTGCCCAGTGACAAGCCTTTCTCTCTGATGCATGTCACAGTAACTGGGTCTCTTCCCTTATATGGGCCCCAGTGACAAGGCTTCCTCTGTGATTGGTGGCCCAGTGAATTGCCTTGATATATGATGTGTGCCCTCATGACTTGTCCTTCTCTGTGATGAGTGTCTTCATGACTGAATCTCCTCCATTATAGGTGCAACAGTGACAGAACCTCCTCTATGATTGGGGCCCTAATGACTGACCAATCTCTGTGATGGGTACCCTAGTGATTAGCTGTTTTCTGGGATGAATACCCTAGTAACAATCTTCCTCCAAAATGGGTGCCTCAATGACTAGTCCTTCTCTGAGATTGGTGTCCCAGAGACTGGTCTTCATATATGATGGGTGCTCCGACTTGCCTTCCTCTGTGACGGATGTATTGGAGAGTGGATCTTCTCCATTATAGATGCCACAGTGACAGGATCGCCTCAGTAAATGGTGCCACAAAAACTGGCAAAACATCTGTGGTGGGTGCCTCAGTTTCAAGGCATCATCCATAATCAGTGCCCCAGTGATTGACTCTCCTCTGTGATGGGAGTCCCAGTACCTGGGCCCCCTACATAATTGGTGCTCTATTGACTGGGCCTCCACTGTGTTTGGTGCCACAGTGACTGGCCCTCCTCCAAATTGAAAGCCCAGTGATCTGCCTTCTTATATGATGGGTGTTCAGTAACTAAGACTCCTTCAAAATTTTTTTTACCAGCGATTTATCAGTCTTCTCTGATTTGTGTCCCAGTGACTGCTTCTCCCTGTAATTGGTTTCCCAGTGTTTGGCTCTCCCCTGATAAATTCGCCACAGATTTAGAGTTCTCTATACTGGATGCCCCAGTGACTGATCCTACTATGGAAAAATACTGCATTAACTGATTCTCCTCTGTGATGTGTACCACACTGATTTTGCCTCCTCCTTGATGACTGATCCTGTTTCTCTCCCTCCTATGTGATTAGAGCCATGGAGTCTACCCCTAATAATGAATGTCCCAGTTACTGGCCCTCACTGGTTATTTGTGCCACAGTTACTATCCCTCCTCTTTGATGAGTAATCCATGGACTGCCCTTCTTCTGTGATGAATGCCTCAGCAACTGGCTTTCCTATATGATTGGTGCACAGTTGCTAGATCTCCTCTGTGATCAGGTCCCCTGTGATTGTTACTCCTCTGTGATGTGTTTTCAGATGATTTGGCCCCCTCCCTAATATTTTGTAGCACTCCTCTGCAATTGATGCCACAATGACTTGCCTTCTTCCAAATTTGGTGCCCCAGTGACTAGTTCTCTTCAGTGATGTGTATTCATGTAACTGCATCTCCACCAAATTTGTTTCCCAGGAACTCGCTCTCCTCTGTTATGTGTGCATCTGTGACTGCCTCTCCTCTGTGATATGGGCTCCACTAGCTGATTCTCCTCTATAATGGGTGCCTCAGTAACTTTTCCTCCTCTGCAATGGGTGCCCCAGTGACTGGCACTCCTCTGTGAAATATACCCCGGTGATTGACCCTTCTCTGTAATATGTACCCCAGTGAGTTATTTTCTTCCTCTGTAATGGGTGTCTTCATGACTGGATCTCCTCCATTATAGGTGCAACAGTGACAGAACCTCCTCTATAATTGTTGCCCCAATGACTGGCCAACCTTTGTGATGGGTACCCTAGTGATTATCTGTTTTCTGTGATGAATATCTTAGTAACAACGATCACTGCTCCAGTGACTGGGTCTTCTACATAATGCATGCCCTAGAGAGTAACTCTACTCCATTATGAATTTTTCAGTGACTTTACCTCCTTGGTAATTGGTTCCCCAGTGAATGGGCCTCCTCCATAATGGATGCACTAGTGACTAGCCTCCTCATGATGGGTGTCCCAATAATTGGACCTCCTCCATATTGGGTCCAAATACTAGGACCCAACTCTTTGTTGTCCCAGTCACTAGTTCTCTTCTATATTTGGTGCCCCATTTGCTAGACAATCTCTTTGATGGTTGACTAGTACTATACCTTCTTTGTTATGGTTATTTCACTTACTGGGCCTCCTCCATAATGGGTACCCTAGTGACCTGCCCTCCTTTGTGATGGATGTGCCAGTGTCTACCTGTCTTCCAAAATATGTGTTCCAGTGACAAGGTCTCC
>NW_007220830.1:0-4917 GCF_000164805.1 Carlito syrichta | reverse complement strand
GGTCATCCAGAGTGATGTGTGCCCCATTCGTGACACTTCCTCAATGATTGGTGCCCCAGTTACTAATCCTCTCAGTGATGAGTATCCCAGTTACTGGGTCTGTTTTGCGATGGGTGCCCCAGTGACTGTTGCTCCTCTGCGATCAGTTCCACAGGGATTAGGCTTCCTTCTTATGGGAGCCCCAGTGACTGGGCTTCCTCTGTGATGTGTGCCTAATTGACTGGCCCTCTTCTGTGATAGATGTCAAAGTGATTGAGTCTCCTGTGCGATGGGTACAGAGGTGACTAACCCCCCAATATGAGGAGTGCTGCAGTGACTGGGCTTTCTCCTAGTTGGTGCTTCAGTAACTAGCCTCTATCTGTAATAGGTGCCTCTGTGATTGATCCTTCTCTGTGATAGGTGATTTAGTGACTGACTCCTCTGTGATGGGTGTCACAGTTATTGTCTCTCTTCTTTGTTAGTAGCTCAGTTATTGAGCCTCCTCCATACTGGGTACTCCAGTGACTAGCACAATTCAGTGATGATTGCAGCAGTACCTGGTCCTCTTCATTGATGGCTGCACTAATGACAGGCCTTGTTTTGTAATTGGTGCCTCACTAACTAGGCCTCCACAATTATGGGTCCCCCAGTGACTGACCTTCCTCTATTATGGGTGCACGAGTAACTGGGCCTCCTATGCAATTTGTGCCCCAGTGACTGGCCCTCTACCATAATGATTGCCTTAGTGATAGGTCCTCCTGTGTGATGGTTTCCCCCCTGACCTGCCCTCCTCCATGATGGGTCCATAAAGATGCACCATTCTCTGTAATGGGTGTCACAGTGAGTAGCTTACCACTGTGTTCGGTGTTCCAGTAATTAGACCTCCTCTATGAGGATGCCCACATAACTGGCCTACTTGGGAGATTGTTGCCCCAGTGATTGTCCTTCCTGTGTTATGTGTGCCCCAGTGACTGTCCTTCATCTATAATGTTTGCCTCAGTTACTGTCCCTCTACTGTGATGACTGTCCCAGTGATTGTCAACCCTCTTCGATGGGTACCCAGTGACTACACCTCCTCAATAATGTGTACCTTGGTGACTGACCCTTCTCTAAGATGTGTCTCATTGACTAACCCTCTTATCTAAATTTTGCATGAGTGACTACTCTCATTTGTGATTTTTGTCCCAGTATCCTGCTCATCTGTGTTTTGGATGCCCCATTAACTGTCCCTCCTCTGCAATGGGTGTCACAATATCTTTTCCTCCTCCATGACTGGTACTTCATTAAGTAGCTCTCCTCTGTGATTGGTGATAGAGTGACAAGCTCTCACTTTGTGATGCATGTCACAGTGACTAGCTCTCTTCTGTGATCTGTGAATTTTTGACTGACCCTTCTCTGTGATAGATACCACAGTGACTGGTCCCACTCTTTGAAGAGTATCCTGTAACTAATCATTCTTTGTAGTGGGTGCCAAAGTGACTTTTTTGCGATCTCTGCCTCAGTAACTGGGTCTCTTATATAATGGTTGCCACAGTCAGTAGCCCTCTTTTTTCATGGTGTCCCAGTAACTAACTGTTCTTTATGATGGGTGTGCCAGAATGGCTTTCCTTTGTGATGGGTGTACCAGGGAATGGCTATCCTTGTGATTGATGTCCCGGTGATTTGAATGCCCAATGACATCTTCACTGAAAAAAGCCTCAGTGGCAAGCTCTACTTTGTGATGGGTGTCCCAGTGAATGGCCCTTCTCACTGAATGATGACCCAGTGATTCTCCTTTGTGATCGTTTTTCCAGTGGCAGCCCCTCCTCTGTGATAGGTGCTGGAGTGACTGATCCTAGTGTGTGACGGGTGCCCCAGTGACTGGCCTTCCTCTGTGATAGCTGTCTCATTTGCTAGCCGTCCTCTGCGATGGGATTTTTAGTGTTTGGCTCTGCTATGTTATATGTGCCCCAGTGATTGATTCTTCTCTGAGATTGGGACCCTAGTGACTGTCTCTCCTCTGTAATCAGTGTTGCTGTGACTGGCCATCCTCTGTGATGGGTACACCAGGAAGTGGCCTTCTTTTGGATGATTTCCTCAGTAACTGGTCCTCCATTGTTATGGATGTCCTTGGGACTCCACTCCTCTGTGATGTGTGATACAGTGATTTGCTCTGTGATGGGTGAACAAGAAACTAGATAACTTCTGTAATGGATGCCCAGTGACAGGCCATCATCCATAATGTGTGCCCAGGAAACAATCCTCCTTTTGACAGGAGTACCAAAGAGTGGTCTTTCTCCATAATTGTTACCCCAGATACTAGCCCACCTCTGAGATGGACAGCACTGTTACTCACCATCCTCCAAATTGGGTGCAACTGTAACTTGCCCTCCTCTGTGATGTGGCCTTCCTCCAAAATTGATTTCTCAGTGAATCTTCCTCATCTTTAATGAGTGTCCCAGTGACTGTCCATTCTCTGTGATCAGTGAAACAGCAACAGAGCATCCTCCATAATACTGATTCAGTTACTGACTCTCCTCTATTATGGCTATTCCAGTGATTGTGCCTCCTCTGAGACAGGTGCACAGTAACATGTCATCCTCCATAATGTTTACCCCTGTGACTCAACTCCTCTGTGATGGGTGCCTCACTTACTAAGCCTCATCCATAATGGATGTCAATTTATTGTCTCTCCTCTTTGATGGGTGTCCCAGTGACTAGGCCTCCTACCTACTTTGTTTCCCAGGAACTCGGCTTCCCCTGTGAATATTGCCCCAGTGACTTTTCTTCATATATGATGGGTGCCCAGTGACAAGCCTTTCTCTCTGATGCATGTCACAGTAACTGGGTCTCTTCCCTTATATGGGCCCCAGTGACAAGGCTTCCTCTGTGATTGGTGGCCCAGTGAATTGCCTTGATATATGATGTGTGCCCTCATGACTTGTCCTTCTCTGTGATGAGTGTCTTCATGACTGAATCTCCTCCATTATAGGTGCAACAGTGACAGAACCTCCTCTATGATTGGGGCCCTAATGACTGACCAATCTCTGTGATGGGTACCCTAGTGATTAGCTGTTTTCTGGGATGAATACCCTAGTAACAATCTTCCTCCAAAATGGGTGCCTCAATGACTAGTCCTTCTCTGAGATTGGTGTCCCAGAGACTGGTCTTCATATATGATGGGTGCTCCGACTTGCCTTCCTCTGTGACGGATGTATTGGAGAGTGGATCTTCTCCATTATAGATGCCACAGTGACAGGATCGCCTCAGTAAATGGTGCCACAAAAACTGGCAAAACATCTGTGGTGGGTGCCTCAGTTTCAAGGCATCATCCATAATCAGTGCCCCAGTGATTGACTCTCCTCTGTGATGGGAGTCCCAGTACCTGGGCCCCCTACATAATTGGTGCTCTATTGACTGGGCCTCCACTGTGTTTGGTGCCACAGTGACTGGCCCTCCTCCAAATTGAAAGCCCAGTGATCTGCCTTCTTATATGATGGGTGTTCAGTAACTAAGACTCCTTCAAAATTTTTTTTACCAGCGATTTATCAGTCTTCTCTGATTTGTGTCCCAGTGACTGCTTCTCCCTGTAATTGGTTTCCCAGTGTTTGGCTCTCCCCTGATAAATTCGCCACAGATTTAGAGTTCTCTATACTGGATGCCCCAGTGACTGATCCTACTATGGAAAAATACTGCATTAACTGATTCTCCTCTGTGATGTGTACCACACTGATTTTGCCTCCTCCTTGATGACTGATCCTGTTTCTCTCCCTCCTATGTGATTAGAGCCATGGAGTCTACCCCTAATAATGAATGTCCCAGTTACTGGCCCTCACTGGTTATTTGTGCCACAGTTACTATCCCTCCTCTTTGATGAGTAATCCATGGACTGCCCTTCTTCTGTGATGAATGCCTCAGCAACTGGCTTTCCTATATGATTGGTGCACAGTTGCTAGATCTCCTCTGTGATCAGGTCCCCTGTGATTGTTACTCCTCTGTGATGTGTTTTCAGATGATTTGGCCCCCTCCCTAATATTTTGTAGCACTCCTCTGCAATTGATGCCACAATGACTTGCCTTCTTCCAAATTTGGTGCCCCAGTGACTAGTTCTCTTCAGTGATGTGTATTCATGTAACTGCATCTCCACCAAATTTGTTTCCCAGGAACTCGCTCTCCTCTGTTATGTGTGCATCTGTGACTGCCTCTCCTCTGTGATATGGGCTCCACTAGCTGATTCTCCTCTATAATGGGTGCCTCAGTAACTTTTCCTCCTCTGCAATGGGTGCCCCAGTGACTGGCACTCCTCTGTGAAATATACCCCGGTGATTGACCCTTCTCTGTAATATGTACCCCAGTGAGTTATTTTCTTCCTCTGTAATGGGTGTCTTCATGACTGGATCTCCTCCATTATAGGTGCAACAGTGACAGAACCTCCTCTATAATTGTTGCCCCAATGACTGGCCAACCTTTGTGATGGGTACCCTAGTGATTATCTGTTTTCTGTGATGAATATCTTAGTAACAACGATCACTGCTCCAGTGACTGGGTCTTCTACATAATGCATGCCCTAGAGAGTAACTCTACTCCATTATGAATTTTTCAGTGACTTTACCTCCTTGGTAATTGGTTCCCCAGTGAATGGGCCTCCTCCATAATGGATGCACTAGTGACTAGCCTCCTCATGATGGGTGTCCCAATAATTGGACCTCCTCCATATTGGGTCCAAATACTAGGACCCAACTCTTTGTTGTCCCAGTCACTAGTTCTCTTCTATATTTGGTGCCCCATTTGCTAGACAATCTCTTTGATGGTTGACTAGTACTATACCTTCTTTGTTATGGTTATTTCACTTACTGGGCCTCCTCCATAATGGGTACCCTAGTGACCTGCCCTCCTTTGTGATGGATGTGCCAGTGTCTACCTGTCTTCCAAAATATGTGTTCCAGTGACAAGGTCTCC
>NW_007220829.1:0-391 GCF_000164805.1 Carlito syrichta | reverse complement strand
ACTAATCCTCTCAGTGATGAGTATCCCAGTTACTGGGTCTGTTTTGCGATGGGTGCCCCAGTGACTGTTGCTCCTCTGCGATCAGTTCCACAGGGATTAGGCTTCCTTCTTATGGGAGCCCCAGTGACTGGGCTTCCTCTGTGATGTGTGCCTAATTGACTGGCCCTCTTCTGTGATAGATGTCAAAGTGATTGAGTCTCCTGTGCGATGGGTACAGAGGTGACTACCCCCCCAATATGAGGAGTGCTGCAGTGACTGGGCTTTCTCCTAGTTGGTGCTTCAGTAACTAGCCTCTATCTGTAATAGGTGCCTCTGTGATTGATCCTTCTCTGTGATAGGTGATTTAGTGACTGACTCCTCTGTGATGGGTGTCACAGTTATTGTCTCTCTT
>NW_007220828.1:0-674 GCF_000164805.1 Carlito syrichta | reverse complement strand
AATGATGCCCCATTGCCTAGTCCTCCTCTGTGATGGGGTGTCCCAGTGATTGGACTTCCTCCATAAAGATGCTCCTTCGGGATTAGTGTCCCAGCCCTCCTCCAAGTTGGGTGTCATAGTAAATAACTCTCCTCTGTGATGGGTACACCTGTGACTGACTCTTCTATTTTGGATGTCCCAGTGACTGGCTCTCCTCTGTGATTGATAACCCAGTGACTGGGCTTCCTATATTTGCTTACCCAAATGACTAGCCCACTTATGTATGGAGTGCCTTCATGATGGCCCCGCCTCTGAGATGGGTATGCCAGTGACTGACCCTCCTCTCTTATGGAAGCTCCAGTGACTTTCTGTTCTCTTTGTTGCTCTTTCCAGTGACTGACTCTCTTCTGTGATGGTTTTCCAAGTGAATGTTCCTCCTCTGTAAGACTACCTCAGTGATTTCCCCACCTTTCTGTTTGATGCTTCACTGACTTTCCCACCTCTTTAGTTGGATCCTCAGTGACTGGCCTTCATCTGTTATGAGTGACCTAGTGAGTACCTTCTTTTGTGATGTGTGCCCCAGTGACTGGCCTTCCTCTATAATATGTACCCTAGTTGAGTACATATTATAATTGGGTACCCAGTAAAGTCCTCCTCTGTGATTGTTTACTCTGTGACTGATTCTCTTGTGTGAT
>NW_007220827.1:0-5829 GCF_000164805.1 Carlito syrichta | reverse complement strand
AGACTGACTCTCCTGTGTAAATGATGCTCCAGTGACTGGGCCCCCTCTTTAATTAGTGCCCCAGTGACTAACCCTCTTCTTTTAGGGGTGTTCCTGTGGCTGACACGTCTCTCATGGCTGTCTCAGTGACTTGCCCCACTCTGTGATGGGTGCCTCAGGGATTGCCCCTCCTTCGTGTTTGGTCCCTCGTTGACTGGACTTCCACTGTGGTTGGTGCTCCAGTGACTGATTGTCCTCTGGAATCAGTACACCAATGTCTGGGACTCATTAGTCATGGGTACCTCATTGAATGGTCTCCTCTGTGATAGGTTACCCAGAGCCTGGCACTCCACAATGGTGGGTGTCCCAGTGAAAAGGCTTCCTCTGTGAATTGTGCCCCAGAGACTAGACAGCCTCTGTGATGTGTGCCCCAGTGGCTTGGCCTTCCCTGTGATTGTTGCTCGAGTGACTGGATTCCTAGTGATGTGTGCCCAGGTGACTAGCCATTCTCTGATAGTTGTCCCAGTAATAGGGCCTCCTCTTAATGGGTGCCACATTTGGTGGTTCTCCTGTGTACTACATCTCAGAGACTGACCCTCCTCTTTGATAAGTACCTTAGTGACTGTGCCTCCTCTGTTATTGGTGCTGAATGAATGTGCCTTTTCTGTGATGCATGTTCCAGTGACTAGTTATCATTTATAATGAGTGCCTTAGTGACTAGCACTCATCTGTGAAGGGTGACCCAGTGACAGGCTTTCCAGTATGATAGTTGTCTTGGTGACTATTCCTGAGCTATAATGGACACCCTAGTGACTAGCTCTAATCTGTGCTAGGTGCTCCAGTTACTGTGTCTTCTCTGTAATAGTTGCCCCAGTTACTGGAACCTCCTTTATAAGGGGTGCCCCAGTGACTGGCTCTCTTCTTTGATGGGTGCCCCTGTGACTTTCTGCCTGTTATGTGTGCATTAATCCCTTGTGATTGCTGTCTCAGTAACTGGGCCTCAGTAACTGGGCCTCCTACAACACGGATGCCACAGTGATAAGCCTTTTCTTGTGGTGGTTGTTCTACTTAAAGGACCTCCTTCATAAAGGGGACTCTAGTGAGTATATCCCTTTTGTGTTGGGTGTCCCAGTGACAGGCCTCCTTTGTAATTTGTACTTCAGTTAATGCACTTACTTTTTGATTGGTGTCCCAATGAATGACTTTCATATATGATGTGTGCCCCAGGGACTTGCTCTCCTCTATGATGAGTGTTTTGGTGACTGGATCACCGCCATTTTGGGTGCTGCACTGACTGTACCTCCTCTGTGATCAGTGCCCCAATGACTGGACCTCCTCTGTAATGGATGTCCCAGTGAATAGCCCTTTTCTGCAATAAGTATTCTAGTAATCATGCTTCCACCAAATGACTGTCTCAGTGACTAGCCCTCCTCTGATATTGGTGCCACAGTTTCTGAATCTCCTCCAAAATAGGTTTCCCGGTGACAGGTCTTCCTCTTTGAAGGGTGTTTCAGTTATTGGGCCACCTGTATATTGTGTGCTCCATTGTCTTGGCTTCATTTGTGATAGGAAGCACAGTGATTAGTCCTTCTCCAAATTGGATGTCCCAATGATTAGCTCATATCTGTGAAGTGTGTCCTAGTTACTGTCCCCTCTCTAAATGGGTGCCCCAGTGGATTACTCTCCTTTGTGTTGGGTGTCATATTGACTGCCCATCCTCTGTGATGGTTGCCCCAGTGAATGACTCTCTCTTCTTATGGGTGCTCCAATTATGGACCCTACTTTTTGATAGGTGACTCAGTGTTTAGTCCTCACTGCAACGGGTGCCCAGAGACTGATCTTCCTCTCTTATGTGTGCCTCTGTGACTCCCTGACCTCTCTTATGGGTTCCATAGTGACTGGACTTCCTCTGTTATGGGTGTATTAGTGATTATCCCTCCTCTGTGATGGGTGCCTTAGTTACCAGGACTCCTTTCTGATGTTTGCCTATATGAGTGGCCCTCCTTTTTGATCAGTACCTCAGTGATTGACCCTTCTTAAAATGTGTTCTCCTGAGACTGGGTCTTCTTTCAGATAGGTGCCTCAGTTACTAGTCCTCCTTTGTGATTTGTGCCTCAGTGACTTGATCTCCTCTGTGATGGTTGGCCAAGTGACTGAGCCACCCCCAAATATGTGTCCCAGTGACATGCCATCCTCTGTGATTGGTGCCTCAATGACTTGCCTCCTTTGTGATAGGTGACCCATTGGCTAGACCTCCTCTCTGATAGGTAACACACTGACTTTGCCTCTTCTGTAAAGACCACCCCTGTGACTGGCCTTACTGTGTGATCAGAACCCCAGTGAATGAAACCCTCCTAATGGTGCCCCAGTTAGTAGCCTTCTGTGATGGATGCCCCAATCCAGGTGCTCCTCTATAGTATGTGCCCCAGTGACTGAAACTCCTCCATTATGGGTACCTAAGTGACTGACCCTCATCTGTGATGGGTCCCTCAAGTACTGGCCCTCATCTGTGATAAGTGCCCCAGTGACTAGCCCTCATTCATAATGGATGACTTAATGACTAACTCTTCTCTATGATCAGTGCCCTTGTATCTGGCTATTCTCTGTGATGGGTTTCTCAGTGACTGGCTCTCCTCTGTGATTGTTGCACCAATGACTTGGCCTCCCCCATAGAGGGTTCCCCAATTACTGGCCCTTCTCCATTAAAGGAGCCCTCTTCTCTATGATTTTTGCACAAGTGACTGAGCCTCTTCCATAATGGGTGCCCTATAGCTGACCCTCTTCTGTGATACACGCCCCAGAAACTGATCCTTCCCTATGATGGGTACTCCAGTGATAGGCCTTCTTCTGTAATGTGTGCTCCAGTGACTGGGTTTTTCCAGCATTTGTGCTCCAGTGATGGGGCATCCTCTGTAATCGGTGCAACAGTGACTGACTCCACTGCATAATGATTGCTCCAATGACTTGCCCTCCCATGTGTTGTTTGTCACAGTGATAGACCCTCACAATAATGAGTGCCCACTGACAGACCCTCCTTTATTATATGTCAGTGATTATCCCTCCACTGTAATCGGTGTCCCAGTGACCTATGAGATTGGTGCCCCTCTCGCATACTTGCCTCTGTGATATGTGCCTGTGTTTGACCCTCTTCTGTTATGGCTGCCCCAGTGACAGACCCTCCTCTGTGATGGATGAATCAGTGACTGGTCCTCCTCTGAAATGGGTCCCCCCATGACTGCCCTTCTTTCCTTATGTCTGTCCCAGTGACTGTCCCTCATCTCTTATGGGTGCTTCAGTGAGTACACCTCTTCAGTGATGTGTGCCAAAGTCAATGGCTCTTCTCAGTGATGGGTACCCCAGTGACTCGTTATCCTTCATGATTGTTGTCCCAATGACTGGGCCCCCTCTATAATGGGTGATACAGTAACAAGTCCCCAGATGTGATTTGTATACCAGTGACTAACCCTCCTCTTGGATGGATGCCACAGTGACTGGCCCTTCTGTTTGAGGAATGTGTCACTTAATAGGCCTCCTCCATAATGGATGTCCCTGTGACTTGGACACTTCTGAGATTGGTGCCCCCACTGAATGACCATCTTTTGTGATGGTTACCTCAGTGACTAGCAGTCTTTTGTAATGGATGTAGTGGTTTCTGAGACTTCTCCCAAATGGATACACCAGTGACTAGACTCACTCAAACATAGGTGCTCCAGTATCCGATTCTACTCGATAATATGTGCCACAGTGACAGCCCTCTGCTCTGATGGTTTGTCCAGTGATAGGGCCTACCCCATAATATGTGCTGCATTGATTGGGCCACCTCTGTGATGGTGTCCCTGTTACTGTACCTACTCTAAGTTGGGTGCCAGAGTGACTAACCCTCTTCTGAGATGGGTTTTGTGGTAACTGAGCCTCTTGCATAATTGGTGTCCCAGTGACTTGTCCTCGTCTATAATGGGTGTTCTAACAACTGGCTTTCCTCTATTGGATGCCTCAGTGACTGAACTTCCTCTATAATGTTTCCCCAAGTGACTGTCCCTCTTTTGTATAAGTACATCATTCACTAGCCCTCCTCTCTGATGGATAAAGTTCACTGACTTTGCCTCCTCTATGCTGGCTTCCAAAGTGACTGGTCACCTTCGGTGACTGGATCCCCTGTGTGAGCCAATCCTTATGGGTCCTCCAATGACTGGGCTTTTATGTGATGGGTGCTTCAATGACTGATCCTTGTCTGTGATGTTGCCTCAGTTAATGCCTCTCCTTTGTGATGGATGCCCCAGGGTCTGGCTCTCCCCTTTTATGAGTGACCCAGTAGTACCTCCTTTCGTGATGTGTGACCCAGTGACTGGTCTTCCTCTATACAATATGTCCTAGTGATTGGTATTCTTTTGTAATAGGTGCCTCAGTTGCTAGCCCTCTTCTGTGAAGGATGTCCCAGTGACTGGCACTCCTTTGTGACAAGTTCTTCAGTGACTGGTCATCCTCCACAATGGTTTCCCCATTTTCTTGCACTCCACTGGCTGTCGTCTGTGATGGGTCCCCCAATGAGTATCTTCTATTGTGATGGATTATCCACTGGACTTCTTCTATAACATGTACTCCATTGACTGACACTCCTTCATGATGGGTTCCCCAGTGACTGACCCTCCTCTGTAAATGGTGTATCAGTGACTGGCATTACATGATGACCCTTGTCCCAGGGTCTGGCCATCCTCCAAAAAGAATCCCCTAGTTTCTTGCCCTCCTCAGTGATTAGTGCCTCAGTATCTGGCTCTTCTCTGTGATGGGTGTCCCAGTGACTGTCTCTCCTCTGTGATGTTTGCCACAATGACTGATTCTCCTCCATATTAGGTGTAACAGTCACTAAACCATCATTATGGGTGCCCCAAAGACTGAGCCTCTTCTGTGATTGTTGCTGCAGTGACTTTCCCTCCTAACTAATGACAGGTCAAGTGAAAAGCCCTCCTCTGTAATAAGTGTCTCTTGACTGGGCCTCCTCCATTTTGGGTGCTGCAGTGACTGGGCCTTCTCTATGATTGGTGCCCCTGATGATTGGCCATTCTCTATGATTGACTTTCTTGTAACTGGGCCTTCTCCAAAATGATGCCCCATTGCCTAGTCCTCCTCTGTGATGGGGTGTCCCAGTGATTGGACTTCCTCCATAAAGATGCTCCTTCGGGATTAGTGTCCCAGCCCTCCTCCAAGTTGGGTGTCATAGTAAATAACTCTCCTCTGTGATGGGTACACCTGTGACTGACTCTTCTATTTTGGATGTCCCAGTGACTGGCTCTCCTCTGTGATTGATAACCCAGTGACTGGGCT
Source organism: Carlito syrichta (assembly GCF_000164805.1). Taxonomy (NCBI): domain Eukaryota; kingdom Metazoa; phylum Chordata; class Mammalia; order Primates; family Tarsiidae; genus Carlito; species Carlito syrichta. The sequence continues at coordinate 528 of NW_007220827.1, read as the reverse complement.
TCCTATATTTGCTTACCCAAATGACTAGCCCACTTATGTATGGAGTGCCTTCATGATGGACCCGCCTCTGAGATGGGTATGCCAGTGACTGACCCTCCTCTCTTATGGAAGCTCCAGTGACTTTCTGTTCTCTTTGTTGCTCTTTCCAGTGACTGACTCTCTTCTGTGATGGTTTTCCAAGTGAATGTTCCTCCTCTGTAAGACTACCTCAGTGATTTCCCCACCTTTCTGTTTGATGCTTCACTGACTTTCCCACCTCTTTAGTTGGATCCTCAGTGACTGGCCTTCATCTGTTATGAGTGACCTAGTGAGTACCTTCTTTTGTGATGTGTGCCCCAGTGACTGGCCTTCCTCTATAATATGTACCCTAGTTTGAGTACATATTATAATTGGGTACCCAGTAAAGTCCTCCTCTGTGATTGTTTACTCTGTGACTGATTCTCTTGTGTGATGGGTGCCTTAGTGACTGTGCAATCTCAATAATGGGTGCCATAGTAATGGTCATTCATAATGGATGCCCTATGAATC
>NW_007220826.1:0-725 GCF_000164805.1 Carlito syrichta | reverse complement strand
GCCTCTCCTGTGGTTTCTGCCCTAGTGACAAAGCTTCATAAGTGACAGGGCTTACCTTAATGATTAGCACTCTTCTGTGATGGGTTTCAAAGTGACTTGGCCTCCTCTATAATGGGTCCTCCACTGACTGATCATCTTTTGAGATTGTTGCCCCAGTGTCTGGCCCTCCTCCAATGAGGGTGCTCCACTGACTAGTCCTTTTCTGTCATGGGACTTAAAGTTACAGGACCACATCCATAATTGGGATCCCAGTGACTAGTCCTCTTCTGTGTTGAGTTCCTGGGTGACTGGCTGTCTTCTGTGATGGGTGTTCCTCTGACTGACTTTTCTTTGTGATTGATTAAACAGTGAATTGTCCTTCTATATAATTGGTGCTCCAATGAATGACCCTCCTATGTGATGGTTGACCCAGTGATAAGCCCTCCTCTGTGAGGAATGCCACCATGACAGATCTTCCTCTGTATTTGGTGATGTATTGACTTCCTCTCCTGTGTGAAGTTTGCTCCAGTGACTGACCCCCTTCTGTGAACCAGAACCGGCTCTCCTCTATGGTTGCTTCCCCAGTGACTGGCACTCTTTTGTAACTTGACTTTCCCTGTGTTGAGTGCTTTAGTAACTACATCTCATCTTTGAAGTGTGCACAACTGAATGTACACTTTTTTGGAAAGTGCCTCAGTGACTTACTCTTCTCCATGATTGGTGCCACAGTGACTGGCCCTTCTCTG
>NW_007220825.1:0-6818 GCF_000164805.1 Carlito syrichta | reverse complement strand
GTCCTCTGTTATGGATGTCCCTGTGAATGGACTTCCTCTGTGATGGATGTCCTAGTGAGTAGCCCTCCTCTTTGATTGGTGCCCCAGTTTCTGGGAATACTTTGTGAGGGGTATCCCAGTGAGTGAACCTCCCCTGTGATCACTGCTCAAGTGATTTACTCTTTTTCTGCAGATTCATCAGTGACTGACTCTCCTTTGAAATGGGTGTCTCTGTAAAGATCTCTCCTCTGGGATGAGTGCTTCAGTGAATGACTCTCCTCTGAGATGGGTGCCCCAGTAAACAGCCTTTCTCTATGATGGATACCATACTGACTATACCTCCTCTGTGATGGCTGCTCTGGTTGCTGGCCCTTCTCTGTTATTGGAGCCCCAGTGAAAGAAATTTTCCTGATAAGTGACCTTGTGACTGGCCCTCCTCTGTGACGGTTGCCCTAGTGACAGCCCTCATCTGTGATGGGTATAACAATGACACATTGTTCTTTGTGATGGATTCCTCAGTAACTCAATCTTCTCTTGTATGGGAGCCCCGGTGAGTAGCCTTGTGTTGTGATGGGTGGCTCCATGATTTGCCCTATCCAAAATATGAACCCAGTTGTCTGGATTTTCTCTCTTATGGGTTCACAAGTGACTAGCTCTCCACTGTGATGTGTGTCTCAGTTACCTGACCTCTTCTGTTATGGCTGCTCTAGGCTCTGTTTCTCCTCTGAGATCAGTACACTGATGATTGGTCCTCCTTTTAATGGGTGACTGAGTGTTGGACTCTCCTCTTGATGTGTTTCTAAGTTACTAACTCTTCTCTTTGATGGGTTCTCCAGTGACTGGCTCTACTCTGTAATTGATGAACCATTAATTGATTTTCATATAAGATGAGTGCCCCAGTGACTGAGCCTCCTTTGTGCTGGTGCCCTGATGATTGGTTTTCTACTGAAATATGCACTTCAGAGTTCAGTTATCTTCTCTGATGGGTGTAATAGTAACTGAATCTCCTCCATAATGGGTACCCCAGTGAGTAGGCCTCGTTTGTGATGGTGCCCCAGTATCAGGCCCTCTTTCATAATATGTACTACAGTGACTGGCCCTTCCCCCAGTGGGTGTTTCTCCTCCATAATAGGTGCTCCATTGACTGGGCCTCCTCTGTGATTTGTGTCACAGTGAATGAAACTCCTTCAAATTGAGTGCCTCATTGACTATCCCTCCTCTGTGTTGGGTACTTCAGTTACTGGATCTTCTGAATAATTCCTTTTCCACTGAATAACCCTCCTCTATAATGAGTACTCAGACACTGGCTCTCCTCTGTGATGAGTGTCACAGTGACTGGTTCTGTCTGTGATAATTTCTTCAGTAATCGAGCTTTCTCTATAATGGGTAACCCAGTTAGTGGCCCTCCATTGCAATGGGTGCCACAGTGACTAGCCCTCCTTTGTGATGTGTATCACACTGACTTTACCTCCTTTGTAGTGTCTGCCAAAGTTACTGCCTGTTCTCTGAGATCAAAACTACAGCGATTGAGTCCCTTCTAATTGGTGCCTCCCGTGACTAGCCTTCCTTTGTGATAGGTGCCACAATGACTAGCCCTAGTCTGTGATGTGTACCTCAGTGAGTTTCACTCCTTTGTGATTGGTGTCCCAGTGACTGGAACACCTCTTTGATGGGTGCCCCAGTGACTGGTCTTCCTCCAAAATATGTACCACCATGACTGGCACTCCTTTGTAAAGGGTGCCCCCGTAACTAGCCTTCCTCTATGAATGATGTCCCATTGACAGGTCCTTCTCTCTGATCAGTGCTACAGTAATTATTCATTCTCCATAATTTCTTTCCTAACTTCTTGTACTTCTCTGTGGTGGGCTTCTCAGTGACTGTCACTCATTTGTGATACTTGCCCAATTGACTGAGACTCTTCCATATTGGGTGCCCTAGTCACCAACCTTCCACTCGTCTAGGTGACACAGTGACTTGGCCTCCTCTATGATTGGTGCCACAGTGACTGGTGCTATTCCACAATGGTTTCTCCCAGTCACTAGCCATCTGTGGTGGGTATCACACCAACTGGGCCTAGTCAGTAATGGGTACTCCAGTGACTAGCCCTCCATTGTGATGGGTGTCCCCAGGACTGAGCCTCATGTGTGATGAATGTCCCAACTACTGGCCCTTCTCTTAATTGAAAATACCAGTCACTGGCCCTTCTTCATGATTGGTGCCCTCCTGAGTCATAGGTGTCACAGTTAAAAGTCCTCTTATGTGATGGGTGTTTTAGTGAGTAACCCTCTTCTGTGATGTATGCCTTTGTGACTGGACCTTCTATGCGTTTGTTGCCACAGTGACTGTTCTTGCTCTTTTGGGGTGCCCCAATGTCTGCCATTCCACTGTGAAGGGTGCCCTAATGACTGGCCCTACTCTGTAATGAGTGCCACGGTGTCTGGCCCTCATCTGTGATAGTTTCCCCAGTGACTAATTCTCCTCCACAAATGGTGCTCCAGTGACTAGCACACCTCTGTGATGGGTACTCACTAAATAGTCCTCTTGCAAAATGGGTGCCCAGCGACTCACCCACCTCTGTGACAGGTGCCCCAGTGAATGGATATCCCTTGTGAATGGTGCTTCACTGACTGAACATCTTCTATATCACTACAGCATCTCCATATGGGTGTCTCATTTACTGTTCCTCTGTTGTAAGTGGTGCCCGGTGACTGATCCTTCTCCATAGTGGTGCCTCATTTGCTAGTAGTTCTCTGTGATGGGAGTCCTACTTACTAGGTCTGTTGCATAATAGGAGGTCAAGTGGTTGGGAATTATTTGTGATAGGTGTCTCTGTTGCTAGATCTCTTCCACAATGTGTACCCTAGTGACAGTGCCTCTCCTGTGGTTTCTGCCCTAGTGACAAAGCTTCATAAGTGACAGGGCTTACCTTAATGATTAGCACTCTTCTGTGATGGGTTTCAAAGTGACTTGGCCTCCTCTATAATGGGTCCTCCACTGACTGATCATCTTTTGAGATTGTTGCCCCAGTGTCTGGCCCTCCTCCAATGAGGGTGCTCCACTGACTAGTCCTTTTCTGTCATGGGACTTAAAGTTACAGGACCACATCCATAATTGGGATCCCAGTGACTAGTCCTCTTCTGTGTTGAGTTCCTGGGTGACTGGCTGTCTTCTGTGATGGGTGTTCCTCTGACTGACTTTTCTTTGTGATTGATTACACAGTGAATTGTCCTTCTATATAATTGGTGCTCCAATGAATGACCCTCCTATGTGATGGTTGACCCAGTGACAAGCCCTCCTCTGTGAGGAATGCCACCATGACAGATCTTCCTCTGTATTTGGTGATGTATTGACTTCCTCTCCTGTGTGAAGTTTGCTCCAGTGACTGACCCCCTTCTGTGAACCAGAACCGGCTCTCCTCTATGGTTGCTTCCCCAGTGACTGGCACTCTTTTGTAACTTGACTTTCCCTGTGTTGAGTGCTTTAGTAACTTCATCTCATCTTTGAAGTGTGCACAACTGAATGGACACTTTTTTGGAAGGTGCCTCAGTGACTTACTCTTCTCCATGATTGGTGCCACAGTGACTGGCCCTTCTCTGTGATGGGTTACACAATGACAAGCCCTCAACTGTGATAAATATTCCAGTGAATAACCCTCCTCTGTGATGCATGCATTTGAGGCTGGCCCTCATTTTTGATATGTGCCACAGTAACTGGTCCTTATCTTTGATGGATGCCACAGTGCCTGTCTCTCCTCTCTGATTGGTGCCTTAGTTTGTGACCTTCCTTTGTGAAGGGTGCCACAATGACTGGCCTTTATCTGTTATGGTTGTCCTAGTGACTGGTCCTCCTATAAAGTGGGTGCCTCAGCACAAGCCCTCTTCTGTGATGGGTGACTCTGAATGGCCTTCCTCTCTGATCCATTCCCCAGTGACTGGTCCTTCTCCGTTTTTGGTGCCCTTGCTACTGGGCCTCCTCTCTGGGGCACCAGTGACTGACCTTCTTACATAAAAGTTGACTCAATGTCTAGTCCTATTCTGGAATTGGTGTCTCACTTACTGGACCACCTCTATAATTGGTGGTGCCCCTGTGACAAGGCCTCCTTTATGATGAGTGTCTCAGTGATGGCGCCTCCTTCATCATTTGTGCCCCAGTGACTGGGACTCTCCTATGATCAGTGTCCAACTTATTTGTCTTCATGTATCATGAGTGTCACAGTGACAATCCCTCCTCTGCGAAGCATGTCACAGTGACTAAAATATTCCTCCATAATAGATGCCCCAGTTACTGGACATCTTCTGTGATTGGTGCCCCCATGCCTGGCCATCATCTGTAATGGATGCCCCTGTGACTAGCACTCTTCTGTGGTGAGCATCCTAATAACAGGGACTCCTCAAAAATGGGTGCTCAAGAGATTAGCCCTCCTCTGTGATGATCACCTCTTCTATAACGGGTGCCCCAATGACTGACCCCCCACTTAAATGTCTGCCCCAGTGACTGACCTCCTCCATAATAGATATTCCATTGACTGGGTTTCCTCTGTGATTGATGCCCCTTTGAGTGGTTCTTCATCAAATTGGCTGTCCCAGTGACTGGTGTTCCTCTGTGATACGTGTCACAGTAACTAGTTATTCTCTGTGGTAGATGGCCCAGTGACTGGGCAATCTCTATCATTCTTGTCCCAATTACTGGTCCCCTTCTTTGATGGGTGTCCTAGTCATTAGCTTTCCTCGATGATTGTTGTTCTCAGTGACTGTGTCTATTACATAATGGGTGAATCAGTTACTAATCCTCCTACATTAAGGATGTCCCAGTGAATGTGCATTTTTAGAGATTTGTGAAATAGTGACAGGCCCTCTTTTATAATAGGTGTCTTAGTTACTAGCCCTCCTCTGTGATGGGTGTTCCAGTAACTGTTCCTCCTCCACAGTGACAAGCCCTTCGTTGTGATGGTTGTCCCAGTCACTGGTTCTCCTCAGTCATGGATGATACCATGACTGACCCTCCTCTTTGATGATTTTCCCAGTTACTGAACCTTGCCATAATGGTTGCCACAGTGACTGATCCTCCGCTGTTGGTGGTGGCACAGTGACTAGCCCTACTCTGTGTGGGATTCATAGAGAAATGCCATCCTCAGTGAGGAATGCCCCATGACTGATCCAACTCTATAATGACTGCAGTGACTGACCCTCTACTGTTATGGGTGCTCCAATGACAGCCTCTCTTCTGTGATTGTGTGCTTCAGTTTCTGGCCCTCCTCAGTCATGGGTATTTCAGTGATTGCCCCTCATCTGTGATAGCTGTCACAATGACTGACCTTTATAAGTAATGGGTGCCCTAGAGACTAGTTTTCCTCTATGATCGGTCCCCCAGTGACTGGACCTCCTTTGTTATCCAGCTCCAATGACTGATTCTCCCCTGAGATGGGTGCCTCAGTGACTGTCCCATCTCTGTGTTTGGTGCCTAATAGACTGACCCTCCTTTGTGATCTATGCCCCACTGACTGGCACTTCTCTGTAATGGGTGTCCAAGTGACTGAGTCTCTTCTGTTATAGGTTCCCTCTGATTAGACTTTTTCTGTGATTGGTGCTCCAGTGAATGACCCTCATCCAACATGTGTGGCCAAATAAACTGCCCTCTTCTGTGATGATTGCCATAGTAAATGACCTTTCTGGTGTTGGATGCCCCAGTGATTGGTCCTTCTTCATAATAAGTGACCAAGTATCTGGCTCTCCTCAGTGTCTATTCCTCTACCGTGTTGGGTGCCCCACAGACTGGTCCTCCTCTGTAATGGGTCCCTCAGTTAGTACATGACCTGGTATGGATGCCCCAGCGAATAAGCTTTCTGTGTGATGGGAACTTTTGTGACTAGGCCTCCTCTTTGATGGGCGTTCCAGTTAGCACTCCTCTTCTATGTTGAATATCTCAGCAACTACCCAACCTCGGGGGTGGGTGCCTCAATGACTGGCTTATCTGTGATTGAAGCCCAAGTGACTAGCTCTACTCTGTTAGGGGTGCTCCAAAGACGAGATCTTCTCCTAATGGGTGCCCAGGTAACTGGACTGTCTCTGTGATGGGTGCTTCTGTGACTAATCTACTACTGTTATAGGTGCACCAGTGTATGGGTTTCTTCTGTGATGGGTGCCTTAATAAATTGCCATCCTCTCTGCAAGGTACCACACTGACAATTCCCCTTCTGTGAGACTGCCCCAGTTGTTGGCATTTGTATACTTTTGGAACTCTGTAATTGAGGCCATCTTAATTGATGTACCAGTGACTAGACCCCCTCTGTGATGGTTTCATGAGTAACTAACCCTCACCTGTGATGTATGCCTCAACAACTGACTCTCCTTTGTGATGGGTGCCCAAGCGTCTGACTCTCCTCTGTGATGTATATCCCATGACTAGCTAACCTCTGTTGTGATTGTCCAGAACTCGCTTTCTCTGATTGGTGCCACAGTGGAGACTTCTATGATGGGTGCTCCTGTGACTTGTCCTCCTCCATAACATGTACACTACTGAATAGCACTTCTCTCTGATGGGTAATCCAATGACTGGCCCTCTTCTGTGATAAGTGCTCCAATGACTGATGCTCATATATAATGGATGACTTAGTGACTAGCCTTCTGTGATGGATGCCCCAGTGACTAGCACTAATTTGTGGTGGGTTTCCCACTGACTGACTCTTCTCTGATTGTTTTCCCAGAGACAGACTCATTTCCATAATGGGCTACCAGTGAATGAGGCACCCATGTATTTGTGCCACAGTGACTCACCCTCTTTGTGTGTGTGTCCCAGTGACTAGCTTGTCTCTGTGAGGGATGTTGCAGTGAATGGCCCAG
>NW_007220824.1:0-7994 GCF_000164805.1 Carlito syrichta | reverse complement strand
TTTCATGAGTAACTAACCCTCACCTGTGATGTATGCCTCAACAACTGACTCTCCTTTGTGATGGGTGCCCAAGCGTCTGACTCTCCTCTGTGATGTATATCCCATGACTAGCTAACCTCTGTTGTGATTGTCCAGAACTCGCTTTCTCTGATTGGTGCCACAGTGGAGACTTCTATGATGGGTGCTCCTGTGACTTGTCCTTCTCCATAACATGTACACTACTGAATAGCACTTCTCTCTGATGGGTAATCCAATGACTGGCCCTCTTCTGTGATAAGTGCTCCAATGACTGATGCTCATATATAATGGATGACTTAGTGACTAGCCTTCTGTGATGGATGCCCCAGTGACTAGCACTAATTTGTGGTGGGTTTCCCACTGACTGACTCTTCTCTGATTGTTTTCCCAGAGACAGACTCATTTCCATAATGGGCTACCAGTGAATGAGGCACCCATGTATTTGTGCCACAGTGACTCACCCTCTTTGTGTGTGTGTCCCAGTGACTAGCTTGTCTCTGTGAGGGATGTTGCAGTGAATGGCCCAGTTCTGTAATTGGGACCCCAGTGTTGGCCCTTCCTCTGAATTGGATTCTTCAGTTAATAATAGTCCTCTGTGATGGGTGCCCCTGTGACTGGCTCTCCTCTATAATGGGTGCCCCATGGGCTAGGATTAATATTTCATGGGCGCCTTAGTGATTATGCCTCCTTTGTAATGGATATCACAGTGATAGGGCCTTCTCCATAATGGGTACCCCAGTGACAGGGCTTCTGTGTGATTGGTGTCATTTTCTGCAATGGGTTTAGCAGTGACTATCCATCTTCTGTAATGGGTGTCCTTGTAATTGGGTCTCCTCCAAAATGGGTGTACCAGGAAGTATACTTCCTCTAATTATAGGTTCCCCAGTGTCTGGGCCTCCTACAATATGGGTGTCACAGTGACTGGTCCCCTTTGTGATGGTTGCTCCAGTGACTGGCCCTCCTCATTTATGAGTGTCCCAGTGAATGTTCCTCCTCTGTGATCTTTGCAACAGTTACTAGCCCTCATTTGTGTGGGTGTCCCAGTAAATAGTCCTCCTCAGTGATGGGTAAACCCATGAATGACCCATCTCTGCAATGTGTGTCCCATGACGGTCCCTTGTCTGCTATGGGTGCCCTAGCAACAGTCGCCTCTCTGTGTTGGGTGCCCCAATGACTGACCTTCCCTTCTCTGTGATAATTACCCAGTGCTAGGGCTTCTTCTGCAACAGATGTCCTGGTGAGTGGTCCTCCTCTGTGATGAGTGCTTTAGTACTGGCTCTTCTCTGTGTTGGATGCCACAGTGACTGGGCATTCTGTGTTATCTGGACCCCAGAAAATAGCTCTCCTCTGTGATGGGTGCCTCAATGACTTCCTCTCCACTGTTATAGGTGTCCCATTGACTGACTTACTCTGTGATTGGTGCTTCCATGATTGCTCTCCTCTGTGATAGGTGCCCCTGTGCCTGACTCTTCTCTGTGAAGGGTGTCCAAGTGACAGGCTCTCTTCTGTGATAGGTTTACCAGTGCTTAGTATTCTTCTTTTAAGTGTGGCCAGTGTCTTGCCTAACTCTATATTGTGTGCCCTAGTTTTGGGTGTCCCAGTGACTGGCTCACCTTCATTTTGGTTGATCCAGTGTCTGGCTCTCATCTGTGATGTGTGCTTCAGTGTCTAGCTCTCCTTTGTGATGGGTGCCCCAGAGATGAATCCTCCTCTGTGATGGGTGCCCAGTGACTAAACCTCCTTTTTGATGGATATCCCAGTGACAAGGCCTTCTCTTCCTAATGGGTGCTCTAGTTACTGGCCCTCCTCTGTGATGGATGATTCAGTGACTTCCTAACCTCTCTTATGGGTACCTAGAGAATGAGCATCCTCTGTAATGGGTGCCCCAGTGACTAACCCGCCTCTGTGATGGTTGCCTCATGAATGGTCTTCATCTGTGTTGTATACTTCATTGACTGGCTTTCCTTGTTGTTTGGCTTCCCAATGTTTGTCTCTCTTCTTTGATGGGTGCCCCAGTGACTGTTTCTTCTCTGTGATTGGTATCACAATGACTGGGCCACATATGTGATTGGTGCGATATTGACTGTCTTTCCACCATAATGTTTGCCTTTCTGTGATTGGTGCCACAGTGACTGACCATTTTCTGTGATGGGTGCTGCAGTATCTAGCCCTTTTCTGTAATGGGTGCCCTGGTAACTGGGTCTCCTCCAAAATGTGTACCCTGTGTCCAGCCGTCCTCTTTCATGCGTGCCCAAATATCTGGGTCTCCTCTTTTATGGTTGTCCCAGTGGCTGGCCCTCTCCAGTGATGAGTGTCCCAGTGACAGAGTTTCCTACATAACAGTTCCTCCATTAACTGGAACTCTTTTGTCACTGATTACCCAGTGATTGAAATTCCTCCAAATTTAGTATGCCAGTGACTAGCCCTACTTTGTGAAGAATATTCTAGTAACAGGGCCTCCTGCATAATCAGTGTACCAGTGATTAGCTCTCCTCTGGGGGCACCTGATAGTCACTAGATAACACAATGAGAAGCTACCACTATAATCAATTGGGTGCCCAATTGATTGGCCCTCTTCCATTAGGGGGTGTCTCTGACTGTTCCTCCTTTAAGTTGGTTACTACACTGACTTTGCCTCCACTGTGATGCCATGACAAATTAATGGTTGACCTTGAGGATTGGTGCCCCAGGGTCAGAACTCCCTGTAGTGAGTGTCCCAGGGACTTCCCTTTCTCTGTGATTGTTGTCCCAGTGACTGGCTCTCCATAGTGATGGGTGCCCTGGTGCAAAACTTTCTTCTTTGTTGTGTTCCACAGTGACTGCACTTCCTCTATGATATACAACCCTCTGACTGTCACTCTTTGTGACAGGAGATCAAGTGAGTGACCCTCCTCTGTAGTCAGTGCCCCAGTTACTGACCATACTACATAATGGGTTCCCTAGTGCCTTTCCCTCCTCTGTGATGTGAGCCTCAATGGCTGACTCTCCTTGGTGTCCACCTCAATATTTGATGCCACAGTAACTGACTGTCCTCCATAGTGGTCTCCCAGTGACTAGCATTCCTCTGTGATGGATGTCCCACTTACTGGTCCTAATTAATAATGTGTGTTCCGGTGACTAGTCATCCTTTGTTATGTGTCAAACTCACTGGACTTCATGTTTGATGGGTGCTGCAGTGACTGGCCCTTCTCTGTATTGGCAATTCCAGTGACTGGCCCTTCTCCATGATTGGTGCCCAAGTGACAGGCCCTCCTCTGTGATGGGTGTCAAATTCACAAGTCCTCTTCTGTGATGGGTATCAAAAGTACTAGCACTCCAGTGATGTGTTTGTTTGTGACTGGCCCTCCTGTGTAATAGTAACTGATCATACTCTGGTGTGGGTGCCCTAGTGACTGCCTTTCCTCTATGATTGGTGCCTTAGTGACTGGCCCTCCCATGTGTTGGGTGCCACAATTACTGACCCTCAATTGTGATACTTGTCCCAGTGACAAACCCTCCTCTTAAATTGCTACTCCAGTTATTAGCCCACCTCTGTGATGGGTGACAAGTGACTGGGCCTCCTCCAAAAAGGACACTCCAGTGACTCACGCTTCTCTGTGAATAGTGCCCCAGTGACTAACATTCCTCTAGGATGGGTGCTTCAATGACTAGGACTCCTCCTCATTAGTGCCCAAGTGACTGGTCCACCTTCAAATGGATGTCCAAGTTGCTGTGCCTCATATGTATTGTTGTCCTCCGATTGGCTCCCCTTCATAATGTTTACCCCATTGACAAGCTATCCTGTGTGATGAATGTCGCACTTTCAAGGCCTCCTCCGCAATGATTGCCCCAGTGACTGGCTATCTTTTTGGATGGGTTTCCCAGGGACTGGGTCTCTTTCATAATGTGTGCCCAAGTGACTTTTCCTCCCCTGTGATTTGTGTGCCAGTGACTGGCCTGTATATATGATTGGTGCCCAAGAGACAAGCTCTCCTCTGTGATGGGTGTCTCAGTGTCTCTAAAATGGGGTTTTCATTGACTTGGCTTCATCTCGGACTGGTACCGCATAGATTGACCCTCTTCCCACTAGGACGTCCCATTTATTAGTTCTCTTTTGTCATGGGATTCTAGTGATGGGTCCTCCTTCATAATTATTGTCCAAGTGACTACCCCTTCTCTGTTATGAGAGCCCCAATGACTGGCTTTAATCTTGGATGGGTATATCAGTGACCAAACTCCTCTGTGTTAAATGGTCCAGTGACTGGGCCTCATCTATAATGAGTGCCCCCGTGACTGACCCTCATCTGTGATGGCTGTCCTAGTGACTGGTCCACCTCTGTTTTGTGTAATCAGTGATCGGTCCTTCTCTGTGATGGGTTTCCCAGTGACTGCCTCTCTTTTGTGATGACTTTTCTAGTGACTGACCCTCTTCTGTGGTGATCAGCTCAGTGACTACACATCTTTTTGATATGTGCCCCAGTAAGTGACCCTTCTCTGTGAAGGTTGTCCCAGTTATTAGGCCTCTTTACTAATAGGTGCCCCAGTGACAGGCCCTCCTCTGCAATGGATAACACAGTGAGAAGCCCTCAACATTGATGAATGTCCCAGTGATTAGCCCTTTTGTGTGATGCATGCCTTTGTGACTGACCCTCTTTAGTAGGTGCGATATTGATTGACCCTCCTCTTTGATGATTAGTGAATAGCCCTTTTGTGTGATTGGTGCCACAGTGACTGACCCACATTGTGATGGTGGTCCCAGCTACTGGCCCTCCTTTAAAGTGGGTGCCTACTTTGCGACTGACCCTCTTCCATGGAGGCCATAATGATTGCCTCTCTGCTTTGATGGGTGCAACAGTGAATAGCCTTCCTCTGTGATGGGGTCTTCAATGACCGACCCTCCTCTCTGATGGGTGCCTCAGTGACTGACCTTCCTCTACTATCGGTTTCCCAATTACTGGCCCTCTTCCTTCTGAGTTACCCATGACTTGTCCTCTTCTCTCATTGGGTCACAATGACTGACCTGCCTTCATAATTTTTACCCCAGGGACATGACTTCCTTTTTGATGGGTGTTCCAGTCACAGCATCTCCTTCATAATATGTGACACAGTGACTGGTTCTCCTCTGCAATTTTTCTCCCAGTAATTGTCTTCCACATATTACGGGTGCCCCAGTGACTATCCCTCCTCTCCTTATTGATGGGTGTCACAGTGATTAGGCCTCCTCTCTACTAGGAGCCCCAGTGACTGGACATATTCTGTGTTTGATGTTTCAATTATGACCCATCTTTTGCAGATGCCACTATGAATTGTGCTTTTCTATAGTGGGTGTCCTAGTAACAGGGTCTCTTCCAAAATGGATGCTCCCAAACTAGCCCTTCCTTGTGATGAGTGTCCCAGTTGCATAGCTTCTTCTCTAATGGGTGCCCCAGTGACTAACCCTTTACTGTGATTGATGTCCCAGTGTATGAGCCTCCTCAATAATGAGTACTACATTGACAGGGCCTCCTGTAGTCATTGGTACACCAGTAGCTTGCCCTTTACCAGACTTGGTGCTCCAGTGACTGACACTCCATTGTGATGTGTGTAACAGGGACTTGCTTGCCTCTGTGATAGATTCTCCCAGTGGCTGGGTCTCCTCTATATTTTTGCACTAGTGAATGAACCTTCTCTGTGAGGGTATGCAGACTGACTCTCCTCTGTGATAGATGCCTCAGTGACTAATATTTCTGTATACTGGTTACCCCAGTGACTGGCCTTTTTCTCTGATGGGTGCCCCAGTGACTGATACTTCTCTGTGAAAAGTGCCTCAGGGATCAATCCTTCTCAGTAATGAGGGTCCCAATGAATAGCATTCCCCTGTGATTGCTGCCCCAGTGACTGTCTCTTAGATAATGCATGCGTCTATGACTTGTCTTTCTTCATTATGAGTGCCCAGGTGATTATGCCTCTTCAGTGAATTGTGCCACAGTGAAAGGACCTACCCATAATGGGTGCCCTAGTAAGTAACACTCCTCTGTGAATGGTGGTCCAGTAACTGGTCTTCCTTCATAGTGTGTACCCAATGACAAACCCTCCTTTTTGATGATTGTCCCAGTGAATGGTCATCATCAGTGATGGGTGCCACAGGAACTGGCCCTCCTCTGTGATGATTTGCCCTTTGACTGGCCCTCCTTTACAATGGGAGCACCATTGACTGACTCTCCCCAGTCATTGGTGTCACATTGATTAGCCCTCCTCTGTGTGGGTGTCCCAGTGACTAACCCTCTTCTGTGAGGGTTGCTTCTGTGACTGGTTCACCTCTGTGATGGGCGAACAGTGATTGACCTTCCTCTGTTTTTGGGCTCTAAATGAATGCCCCTCATCGGTGATGGATTTCCCAGTGACTTGCTCTCTTCTGGGCTTCGGTGTTTCAAGAACTAGCCCTCTTCTATGATAGCGGTCCCATTGACAGGCCCTTGTTTGTAATATGTGCCTCAGTGTCTGCTTTTTCTCTTTGACAGGTAGCCCAGTGACAGGTCATCCTCTGTGAGAGGGGTCCCAGTGAATGACTCTTCCCTGTGATGGGTGCCTCAGTGACTATCCCTCCTTTGTATTTCATGCCTAATTGACTGACCCGTTGTGATAGGTGTCCCATCTGATTTTTCCTGTGTTTTCCGTGTCTCAGTGACTGCCTCTCTTTCGTGATGGGTTCCCTTATTATTTGAATTCTTCTGTGATGGGTGCTTCAGAGAATGGCAATACTCCATAACGTGTAACCCAGTGATTCTGTGATAGGAGTTTCAATCACTGGGCCTTCTCAGTAGGGTTGACCCCATGAATAACCTGCCTTTTTTATGAGTGTCATAGTTCCTGAGCCCCCTCCAACATTGGTGCCCCAGTAACTAGACCTTTTCTGTGATGGGTGTCACTCTATCTCTGGTGTTGGGTGCCCCAGAGATTGGCCTTCTTCCACAATGGATGCCCCAGTTATTGAATCTCTTCTGTGATGGATGCCTCAGTGTCTAGCTAGCCTCTGTTATGGGTGTCCCACACACTGGTCTTCCTCTGTTGGGTGCCTCTGTGACTACCTGGCTTCAGTTATGTGTGTCCCAGTGAATGAGTTTCCATGATTTGGGGGCCCTAGTGACTAGATTTTCTCTTTAATGGTTGTCTCAATGAATGTCACTCCTTTGTAATAAGCTCAGGGTTTGGCCATCTTTATAATGAATGCATCAGTGAATGGCTTTCTAGGATGTGTGCCTCAGTAATTAACCCTCCTCTGGGACTGTTACCTCAGTATCTTGATCACTTCAGTGATGGATGCCCAAGTAACTAGAACTCCTCTGTGATGTGTACTCCAGTGGCAGGGCCTCTAATTAATGGGTACACCAGTGACTGACCCTCCTCTTTGATGGTAGCCACCGTGACAAGTCCTCTCCTGAGATGGGTGTCCCAATGAATAGCACTCCTTTGTGTTGTGTGCCTTTGTGGCTGGCACTTATCTGTGATGGGCACTACAGTGACTGTCCTTCCACAATTGTTAAACCATTTATTGGCTCTCATCTGTGATGGGTGCCTCAGTGTCTAGTTATCATCTGTTATGGATGCCCCAGAGAGTGGATCTTCTCTGTGTTATATACCTATGTAACTACCCAACCTCTGTATTGTGTGTTCCCCGATGAATGAGCTTTCACTGTTTTGGGGGCGCTATGGACTAGATCTCCTCTTTGATGGGTGCCACAGTGAATGCCACTCCTCTGTGAACACTGTCCCAGAGTTTCATCAGCTTTCTAATGATTACATCAGTGAATGGCCAGTCTCTGGGATGGTTCCCCTGTAACTTGTCCTTCTATGGGACTGCTGACTCAGTAACCTGATCTTTTCGGTGGTGGATGCCCAAGTGACTTGATCTCTGTGATGTGTGCCCCAGCCTCAGGGCCTCCGATTAATAGGTACACCAGTGACTGGCCCTCCTCTTTGATGGGAACCACTGTGACAATTTCTCTCCTGTGATGGGT
>NW_007220823.1:0-7995 GCF_000164805.1 Carlito syrichta | reverse complement strand
TTTCATGAGTAACTAACCCTCACCTGTGATGTATGCCTCAACAACTGACTCTCCTTTGTGATGGGTGCCCAAGCGTCTGACTCTCCTCTGTGATGTATATCCCATGACTAGCTAACCTCTGTTGTGATTGTCCAGAACTCGCTTTCTCTGATTGGTGCCACAGTGGAGACTTCTATGATGGGTGCTCCTGTGACTTGTCCTTCTCCATAACATGTACACTACTGAATAGCACTTCTCTCTGATGGGTAATCCAATGACTGGCCCTCTTCTGTGATAAGTGCTCCAATGACTGATGCTCATATATAATGGATGACTTAGTGACTAGCCTTCTGTGATGGATGCCCCAGTGACTAGCACTAATTTGTGGTGGGTTTCCCACTGACTGACTCTTCTCTGATTGTTTTCCCAGAGACAGACTCATTTCCATAATGGGCTACCAGTGAATGAGGCACCCATGTATTTGTGCCACAGTGACTCACCCTCTTTGTGTGTGTGTCCCAGTGACTAGCTTGTCTCTGTGAGGGATGTTGCAGTGAATGGCCCAGTTCTGTAATTGGGACCCCAGTGTTGGCCCTTCCTCTGAATTGGATTCTTCAGTTAATAATAGTCCTCTGTGATGGGTGCCCCTGTGACTGGCTCTCCTCTATAATGGGTGCCCCATGGGCTAGGATTAATATTTCATGGGCGCCTTAGTGATTATGCCTCCTTTGTAATGGATATCACAGTGATAGGGCCTTCTCCATAATGGGTACCCCAGTGACAGGGCTTCTGTGTGATTGGTGTCATTTTCTGCAATGGGTTTAGCAGTGACTATCCATCTTCTGTAATGGGTGTCCTTGTAATTGGGTCTCCTCCAAAATGGGTGTACCAGGAAGTATACTTCCTCTAATTATAGGTTCCCCAGTGTCTGGGCCTCCTACAATATGGGTGTCACAGTGACTGGTCCCCTTTGTGATGGTTGCTCCAGTGACTGGCCCTCCTCATTTATGAGTGTCCCAGTGAATGTTCCTCCTCTGTGATCTTTGCAACAGTTACTAGCCCTCATTTGTGTGGGTGTCCCAGTAAATAGTCCTCCTCAGTGATGGGTAAACCCATGAATGACCCATCTCTGCAATGTGTGTCCCATGACGGTCCCTTGTCTGCTATGGGTGCCCTAGCAACAGTCGCCTCTCTGTGTTGGGTGCCCCAATGACTGACCTTCCCTTCTCTGTGATAATTACCCAGTGCTAGGGCTTCTTCTGCAACAGATGTCCTGGTGAGTGGTCCTCCTCTGTGATGAGTGCTTTAGTACTGGCTCTTCTCTGTGTTGGATGCCACAGTGACTGGGCATTCTGTGTTATCTGGACCCCAGAAAATAGCTCTCCTCTGTGATGGGTGCCTCAATGACTTCCTCTCCACTGTTATAGGTGTCCCATTGACTGACTTACTCTGTGATTGGTGCTTCCATGATTGCTCTCCTCTGTGATAGGTGCCCCTGTGCCTGACTCTTCTCTGTGAAGGGTGTCCAAGTGACAGGCTCTCTTCTGTGATAGGTTTACCAGTGCTTAGTATTCTTCTTTTAAGTGTGGCCAGTGTCTTGCCTAACTCTATATTGTGTGCCCTAGTTTTGGGTGTCCCAGTGACTGGCTCACCTTCATTTTGGTTGATCCAGTGTCTGGCTCTCATCTGTGATGTGTGCTTCAGTGTCTAGCTCTCCTTTGTGATGGGTGCCCCAGAGATGAATCCTCCTCTGTGATGGGTGCCCAGTGACTAAACCTCCTTTTTGATGGATATCCCAGTGACAAGGCCTTCTCTTCCTAATGGGTGCTCTAGTTACTGGCCCTCCTCTGTGATGGATGATTCAGTGACTTCCTAACCTCTCTTATGGGTACCTAGAGAATGAGCATCCTCTGTAATGGGTGCCCCAGTGACTAACCCGCCTCTGTGATGGTTGCCTCATGAATGGTCTTCATCTGTGTTGTATACTTCATTGACTGGCTTTCCTTGTTGTTTGGCTTCCCAATGTTTGTCTCTCTTCTTTGATGGGTGCCCCAGTGACTGTTTCTTCTCTGTGATTGGTATCACAATGACTGGGCCACATATGTGATTGGTGCGATATTGACTGTCTTTCCACCATAATGTTTGCCTTTCTGTGATTGGTGCCACAGTGACTGACCATTTTCTGTGATGGGTGCTGCAGTATCTAGCCCTTTTCTGTAATGGGTGCCCTGGTAACTGGGTCTCCTCCAAAATGTGTACCCTGTGTCCAGCCGTCCTCTTTCATGCGTGCCCAAATATCTGGGTCTCCTCTTTTATGGTTGTCCCAGTGGCTGGCCCTCTCCAGTGATGAGTGTCCCAGTGACAGAGTTTCCTACATAACAGTTCCTCCATTAACTGGAACTCTTTTGTCACTGATTACCCAGTGATTGAAATTCCTCCAAATTTAGTATGCCAGTGACTAGCCCTACTTTGTGAAGAATATTCTAGTAACAGGGCCTCCTGCATAATCAGTGTACCAGTGATTAGCTCTCCTCTGGGGGCACCTGATAGTCACTAGATAACACAATGAGAAGCTACCACTATAATCAATTGGGTGCCCAATTGATTGGCCCTCTTCCATTAGGGGGTGTCTCTGACTGTTCCTCCTTTAAGTTGGTTACTACACTGACTTTGCCTCCACTGTGATGCCATGACAAATTAATGGTTGACCTTGAGGATTGGTGCCCCAGGGTCAGAACTCCCTGTAGTGAGTGTCCCAGGGACTTCCCTTTCTCTGTGATTGTTGTCCCAGTGACTGGCTCTCCATAGTGATGGGTGCCCTGGTGCAAAACTTTCTTCTTTGTTGTGTTCCACAGTGACTGCACTTCCTCTATGATATACAACCCTCTGACTGTCACTCTTTGTGACAGGAGATCAAGTGAGTGACCCTCCTCTGTAGTCAGTGCCCCAGTTACTGACCATACTACATAATGGGTTCCCTAGTGCCTTTCCCTCCTCTGTGATGTGAGCCTCAATGGCTGACTCTCCTTGGTGTCCACCTCAATATTTGATGCCACAGTAACTGACTGTCCTCCATAGTGGTCTCCCAGTGACTAGCATTCCTCTGTGATGGATGTCCCACTTACTGGTCCTAATTAATAATGTGTGTTCCGGTGACTAGTCATCCTTTGTTATGTGTCAAACTCACTGGACTTCATGTTTGATGGGTGCTGCAGTGACTGGCCCTTCTCTGTATTGGCAATTCCAGTGACTGGCCCTTCTCCATGATTGGTGCCCAAGTGACAGGCCCTCCTCTGTGATGGGTGTCAAATTCACAAGTCCTCTTCTGTGATGGGTATCAAAAGTACTAGCACTCCAGTGATGTGTTTGTTTGTGACTGGCCCTCCTGTGTAATAGTAACTGATCATACTCTGGTGTGGGTGCCCTAGTGACTGCCTTTCCTCTATGATTGGTGCCTTAGTGACTGGCCCTCCCATGTGTTGGGTGCCACAATTACTGACCCTCAATTGTGATACTTGTCCCAGTGACAAACCCTCCTCTTAAATTGCTACTCCAGTTATTAGCCCACCTCTGTGATGGGTGACAAGTGACTGGGCCTCCTCCAAAAAGGACACTCCAGTGACTCACGCTTCTCTGTGAATAGTGCCCCAGTGACTAACATTCCTCTAGGATGGGTGCTTCAATGACTAGGACTCCTCCTCATTAGTGCCCAAGTGACTGGTCCACCTTCAAATGGATGTCCAAGTTGCTGTGCCTCATATGTATTGTTGTCCTCCGATTGGCTCCCCTTCATAATGTTTACCCCATTGACAAGCTATCCTGTGTGATGAATGTCGCACTTTCAAGGCCTCCTCCGCAATGATTGCCCCAGTGACTGGCTATCTTTTTGGATGGGTTTCCCAGGGACTGGGTCTCTTTCATAATGTGTGCCCAAGTGACTTTTCCTCCCCTGTGATTTGTGTGCCAGTGACTGGCCTGTATATATGATTGGTGCCCAAGAGACAAGCTCTCCTCTGTGATGGGTGTCTCAGTGTCTCTAAAATGGGGTTTTCATTGACTTGGCTTCATCTCGGACTGGTACCGCATAGATTGACCCTCTTCCCACTAGGACGTCCCATTTATTAGTTCTCTTTTGTCATGGGATTCTAGTGATGGGTCCTCCTTCATAATTATTGTCCAAGTGACTACCCCTTCTCTGTTATGAGAGCCCCAATGACTGGCTTTAATCTTGGATGGGTATATCAGTGAC
Organism: Carlito syrichta; assembly: GCF_000164805.1. NCBI lineage: Eukaryota > Metazoa > Chordata > Mammalia > Primates > Tarsiidae > Carlito > Carlito syrichta. Next base: position 3,767 of record NW_007220823.1, on the reverse strand, counting down.
CAAACTCCTCTGTGTTAAATGGTCCAGTGACTGGGCCTCATCTATAATGAGTGCCCCCGTGACTGACCCTCATCTGTGATGGCTGTCCTAGTGACTGGTCCACCTCTGTTTTGTGTAATCAGTGATCGGTCCTTCTCTGTGATGGGTTTCCCAGTGACTGCCTCTCTTTTGTGATGACTTTTCTAGTGACTGACCCTCTTCTGTGGTGATCAGCTCAGTGACTACACATCTTTTTGATATGTGCCCCAGTAAGTGACCCTTCTCTGTGAAGGTTGTCCCAGTTATTAGGCCTCTTTACTAATAGGTGCCCCAGTGACAGGCCCTCCTCTGCAATGGATAACACAGTGAGAAGCCCTCAACATTGATGAATGTCCCAGTGATTAGCCCTTTTGTGTGATGCATGCCTTTGTGACTGACCCTCTTTAGTAGGTGCGATATTGATTGACCCTCCTCTTTGATGATTAGTGAATAGCCCTTTTGTGTGATTGGTGCCACAGTGACTGACCCACATTGTGATGGTGGTCCCAGCTACTGTCCCTCCTTTAAAGTGGGTGCCTACTTTGCGACTGACCCTCTTCCATGGAGGCCATAATGATTGCCTCTCTGCTTTGATGGGTGCAACAGTGAATAGCCTTCCTCTGTGATGGGGTCTTCAATGACCGACCCTCCTCTCTGATGGGTGCCTCAGTGACTGACCTTCCTCTACTATCGGTTTCCCAATTACTGGCCCTCTTCCTTCTGAGTTACCCATGACTTGTCCTCTTCTCTCATTGGGTCACAATGACTGACCTGCCTTCATAATTTTTACCCCAGGGACATGACTTCCTTTTTGATGGGTGTTCCAGTCACAGCATCTCCTTCATAATATGTGACACAGTGACTGGTTCTCCTCTGCAATTTTTCTCCCAGTAATTGTCTTCCACATATTACGGGTGCCCCAGTGACTATCCCTCCTCTCCTTATTGATGGGTGTCACAGTGATTAGGCCTCCTCTCTACTAGGAGCCCCAGTGACTGGACATATTCTGTGTTTGATGTTTCAATTATGACCCATCTTTTGCAGATGCCACTATGAATTGTGCTTTTCTATAGTGGGTGTCCTAGTAACAGGGTCTCTTCCAAAATGGATGCTCCCAAACTAGCCCTTCCTTGTGATGAGTGTCCCAGTTGCATAGCTTCTTCTCTAATGGGTGCCCCAGTGACTAACCCTTTACTGTGATTGATGTCCCAGTGTATGAGCCTCCTCAATAATGAGTACTACATTGACAGGGCCTCCTGTAGTCATTGGTACACCAGTAGCTTGCCCTTTACCAGACTTGGTGCTCCAGTGACTGACACTCCATTGTGATGTGTGTAACAGGGACTTGCTTGCCTCTGTGATAGATTCTCCCAGTGGCTGGGTCTCCTCTATATTTTTGCACTAGTGAATGAACCTTCTCTGTGAGGGTATGCAGACTGACTCTCCTCTGTGATAGATGCCTCAGTGACTAATATTTCTGTATACTGGTTACCCCAGTGACTGGCCTTTTTCTCTGATGGGTGCCCCAGTGACTGATACTTCTCTGTGAAAAGTGCCTCAGGGATCAATCCTTCTCAGTAATGAGGGTCCCAATGAATAGCATTCCCCTGTGATTGCTGCCCCAGTGACTGTCTCTTAGATAATGCATGCGTCTATGACTTGTCTTTCTTCATTATGAGTGCCCAGGTGATTATGCCTCTTCAGTGAATTGTGCCACAGTGAAAGGACCTACCCATAATGGGTGCCCTAGTAAGTAACACTCCTCTGTGAATGGTGGTCCAGTAACTGGTCTTCCTTCATAGTGTGTACCCAATGACAAACCCTCCTTTTTGATGATTGTCCCAGTGAATGGTCATCATCAGTGATGGGTGCCACAGGAACTGGCCCTCCTCTGTGATGATTTGCCCTTTGACTGGCCCTCCTTTACAATGGGAGCACCATTGACTGACTCTCCCCAGTCATTGGTGTCACATTGATTAGCCCTCCTCTGTGTGCGTGTCCCAGTGACTAACCCTCTTCTGTGAGGGTTGCTTCTGTGACTGGTCCACCTCTGTGATGGGTGAACAGTGATTGACCTTCCTCTGTTTTTGGGCTCTAAATGAATGCCCCTCATCGGTGATGGATGTCCCAGTGACTTGCTCTCTTCTGGGCTTCGGTGTTTCAAGAACTAGCCCTCTTCTATGATAGCGGTCCCATTGACAGGCCCTTGTTTGTAATATGTGCCTCAGTGTCTGCTTTTTTGTCTTTGACAGGTAGCCCAGTGACTGGTCATCCTCTGTGAGAGGGGTCCCAGTGAATGACTCTTCCCTGTGATGGGTGCCTCAGTGACTATCCCTCCTTTGTATTTCATGCCTAATTGACTGACCCGTTGTGATAGGTGTCCCATCTGATTTTTCCTGTGTTTTCCGTGTCTCAGTGACTGCCTCTCTTTCGTGATGGGTTCCCTTATTATTTGAATTCTTCTGTGATGGGTGCTTCAGAGAATGGCAATACTCCATAACGTGTAACCCAGTGATTCTGTGATAGGAGTTTCAATCACTGGGCCTTCTCAGTAGGGTTGACCCCATGAATAGCCTGCCTTTTTTATGAGTGTCATAGTTCCTGAGCCCCCTCCAACATTGGTGCCCCAGTAACTAGACCTTTTCTGTGATGGGTGTCACTCTATCTCTGGTGTTGGGTGCCCCAGAGATTGGCCTTCTTCCACAATGGATGCCCCAGTTATTGAATCTCTTCTGTGATGGATGCCTCAGTGTCTAGCTAGCCTCTGTTATGGGTGTCCCACACACTGGTCTTCCTCTGTTGGGTGCCTCTGTGACTACCTGGCTTCAGTTATGTGTGTCCCAGTGAATGAGTTTCCATGATTTGGGGGCCCTAGTGACTAGATTTTCTCTTTAATGGTTGTCTCAATGAATGTCACTCCTTTGTAATAAGCTCAGGGTTTGGCCATCTTTATAATGAATGCATCAGTGAATGGCTTTCTAGGATGTGTGCCTCAGTAATTAACCCTCCTCTGGGACTGTTACCTCAGTATCTTGATCACTTCAGTGATGGATGCCCAAGTAACTAGAACTCCTCTGTGATGTGTACTCCAGTGGCAGGGCCTCTAATTAATGGGTACACCAGTGACTGACCCTCCTCTTTGATGGTAGCCACCGTGACAAGTCCTCTCCTGAGATGGGTGTCCCAATGAATAGCACTCCTTTGTGTTGTGTGCCTTTGTGGCTGGCACTTATCTGTGATGGGCACTACAGTGACTGTCCTTCCACAATTGTTAAACCATTTATTGGCTCTCATCTGTGATGGGTGCCTCAGTGTCTAGTTATCATCTGTTATGGATGCCCCAGAGAGTGGATCTTCTCTGTGTTATATACCTATGTAACTACCCAACCTCTGTATTGTGTGTTCCCCGATGAATGAGCTTTCACTGTTTTGGGGGCGCTATGGACTAGATCTCCTCTTTGATGGGTGCCACAGTGAATGCCACTCCTCTGTGAACACTGTCCCAGAGTTTCATCAGCTTTCTAATGATTACATCAGTGAATGGCCAGTCTCTGGGATGGTTCCCCTGTAACTTGTCCTTCTATGGGACTGCTGACTCAGTAACCTGATCTTTTCGGTGGTGGATGCCCAAGTGACTTGATCTCTGTGATGTGTGCCCCAGCCTCAGGGCCTCCGATTAATAGGTACACCAGTGACTGGCCCTCCTCTTTGATGGGAACCACTGTGACAATTTCTCTCCTGTGATGGGT
>NW_007220822.1:0-4218 GCF_000164805.1 Carlito syrichta | reverse complement strand
TCCCCGATGAATGAGCTTTCACTGTTTGGGGCGCTATGGACTAGATCTCCTCTTTGATGGGTGCCACAGTGAATGCCACTCCTCTGTGAACACTGTCCCAGAGTTTCATCAGCTTTCTAATGATTACATCAGTGAATGGCCAGTCTCTGGGATGGTTCCCCTGTAACTTGTCCTTCTATGGGACTGCTGACTCAGTAACCTGATCTTTTCGGTGGTGGATGCCCAAGTGACTTGATCTCTGTGATGTGTGCCCCAGCCTCAGGGCCTCCGATTAATAGGTACACCAGTGACTGGCCCTCCTCTTTGATGGGAACCACTGTGACAATTTCTCTCCTGTGATGGGTATCCCAGTGAATAGCAATCCTCTGTGTTGGGTGCCTTTCTGCCTGACGCTCCTTTGTGATGAGTACCACAGTGACGGCCCTTTCACAATGGTTGCACCAATTATTGGCTATCCTCTATAATGGGCGCTTCAGTGTCTAGTTAGCCTCTGTTATTGTTGCCCCCAAAGCGGGTCCTCCTTTATGTTAGGTTCCTCTGTGACTACCCAACCTCTGTTATGTGTGCCTCAGTGAATGATCTTTCACTGTGTTGGGTGCCCTAATGACTAGATCCCCTCTGATGGGTGTCCCAAACTACCTGGCGTCTTCTGTGATGGGTGCTCCAGTGAATGTCACTCCTCTGTGAACACTGTCCCAGGCTTTGGTCATCTTTTAATGGATGCATCAGTTATTGGGTGCCTCTTGGATGGGTGCCTCAGTAAGCAGCCATACTGTCGTATCTGTGCCTCAGTAACTTGATCCCTTCTGTGATTGGTGCCCAAGTAACTAGAATTCCTCTATTACATGTGCCCCAGTGGCAGGTCCTCCACTTAATGTGTACAAGAGTGATACCCTCCTCATCGATGGCAGCCACAGTGACAAGTCTTTTGTGATGTGTATCCCAGTGATGAACACTCCTCTGTGATGTGTGCCTTTGTGACTAGGCCTCCTCTGTGATTGGTGTCCAACTAACTGGGTATCCACCATAATGGGTGCTTCAGTGAATGACCCTCCTTTGTAATGGTTGTCCAAGTGACTGGGACACCTCCATAATGTGTACCCCAAGTGACTGACCTTCATATATGAAGGGTGCCCCAGTGACTCGCTTTTTTTCTGTGATGGGTATTCCTGTAACTGGGCCTCAACCAAAATTTGTGTCCCAGTGAATAAACCTCACCTGTGATGGGTGCCCAAGTAACTGACTCTCTTTCTGTTATGGATATCCCAGTGACTGACAATCCTTTGGAATAGATGCCCTAGTGACTGGGCCTCATCTATAATGTGTGACCTTGTAACTGGACCTTGTCTGTGAAAAAATGCCCCAGCAACTGACCTGCCTCTGTGATGTGCACCACCCCGATTTTCCTTCCTCTGTGATGCATCCCCAGGAATTGACCCTCTTCTGTGATCAGAGCACTTGTGATTGAGCCCCTCCTGATTGGGGTCTCAGTGACTGACCCTTGTCTGTGATTGTGCCTCATTGTGACAGTTGCCCAGTGACTATCTCTGCTTTGCGATGGTTACCTCGGTGACTGGCTTTCCTCTGTGATGGATGTTTCAGTTACTGGCTATCCTCACTGATGGGTGCCACAGTGGGTAGTCTTCTTGTGTGATGGTTTCCCCAGAGACTGGCCCTCCCTATAATATGTGATACAGTGACTGGTTCAAGTCTGTGATGGGTGCTCTAGTGACTTTCACTTGTCTGTGAAGTGTACCCTTGAGACTGGCCCTCCTTTTTGATCAGTTACTCAGTGACTCTTCCATATTGGTGCACCATGACTGGCTCTGCTCCACTATGGGTGTCCCAGTGAATGTGCCTTCTCTGTGATTGAACCTGCATGATGGTTCAAGTGAGACAGCCTCCTGTGATGGTTGTCATACTTATTGGGCCTCCTCCAAAATGCATGCCCCATTGACTGGTCCTTCATTGTGATTGGTGCTGCAATGAAAGGATTCCTCCATAATGATTGTCCCAGGGACTGGTCCTTCACTGTGATGTGTGCCTCAGTGACTGACCTTCATATATGATAGGTATACCATGATGTGTGCCTCAGTGACTGGTCTTCATATATGATGGGTACACCAGTGACTAGTTGTCATCTATTTGTGTCACAGAGACTGAACCTTCTCTCTTATTGGTGTTAGTGGCTTGGCCTCCTGTAAAATAAGTGATCTCTTGAATGGATCCCCTTTGTGATGGGTGCCAGAGAAACTAGCCTTTTTTGTGAAAAATTTCCAAGTGACACTGGTTGCCCCGTGGCTTTATTTCCTCTGTGATTACTGCCACAGTGACTGGGTCTCTTACATAATGGGTCCTTAGTGACTAGTCCTTCTCAATTTTGAGTGCTCTAGTGTCTGTAACTCCTCGGTGATTTGTTTCTCCATGACAGGCCATTCACCATAATGAATACTTAAGTGACTAGCCCTCCTCTGTGATGGGTGTCTCAGGGAAACAGCATCCTTCATATTGGGTTCCACAGTGAAAAGACCTCCTTTGTGGTTGGTTTCCCCATGACTGACTCTCTTCAGTAATGGGTTTCCAGTGACTGGTCCTCCTCTGTTATTTCTACAGTGATTTGTCCTCCTTTGTATGGATGTCCCACTCACAAGTCCTCCTCCATTATGGGTACTTCAATAACTGTAACTTCTTAGCTACTCATCCTCAGTTACTGGACATCCACCATAATAAATTCTCAAGTAAGTAGCCTTTTTATGTGATGGTTGTCCCAGTAACAGGGCATCCACCAGATTTGGTGCCCCAGTGACAAGACCTCCTATGTGATGCCTATCCCTGTGACTGACCCTTCTCAGTTTTGGGTGTGCCAGTTACTGTCCCTCATCTCTTATCCTTGCCACAGTGACTAGTTTGTCCTCTGTGTATGTCCCAGTAGCTAGCTCTCCTCTATTTGGGGTGTCCCCGTTATACTCCTCCTTGTGTCGGGTGGCCCACTGAATGATGCTCCTCTGTGATGGATGCCTCTGTGACTGGATCTACTATTAATTGTGTTCATGTGACTGACTCTCCTCTGTGATAGATGCCTCAGTGACTGGCTCTCTTCTGATGGGTAATCCAGTGACTGAGCCTCCTTAGTACATGGGATCCCAGTTACCGCCTCTCCTCTTTGATGGTTTCCTCAGTGACCAGTCCTCCACTGCTGTGGGTGTCCCAGTGGAAACCCTCTTCTGTTATGGATGCTCCTATGGTTCTCTTCTGTGATTGATGCCCCAGTGACTGACTCTCCTCTGTGATTGGTGTACTAGTGCTTTGACCTCTTTAGTAATGTGTCCCCCACTGAGGTGTACTAGTGATTTGGTGTACTAGTGATTTGACCTCTTCAGTAATGTGTCCCCCACTGAGGCACCATGATGTGTGTCTAAGGGACTGGCCTACATATATGATTGCTACACCATAATAATTGTCTGAATGAATGCTGTTCCTCTGTGATTAGAGTCAAATTGACTGTGTCTCCTTTATAGATTGTACCAGTGACTATCCCACCTCTGTGATGGGTGTACCTGTAATTAGTCCACCTCGAATGTGGGTACTCCAGTGACTTGTGCTACTTTCTAATGGGTGCCCTAGTGAGTAGCCCTCCTCTGTGATGGATGTTCCATTGAATAACCCTCCTCTGTGATCAGTTCCCCAGTGATTGGCCCTTCGTATAATGGGAGACCCAGTGTTTGGCCCTCTTTTGTGATGGGTATACTCCTCCATAATGTGTGCCCCAGTGACTGTGCTGTCTCAAGGATTGGTGCCACAGTGACTGGTCTTCATATATCATGGGTATCCCAGTGACAAGCTGTCCTCTCTGATGGGTGTCACAATAACTGGTCCTCCTCCACAATGGGTGCCCCTGTGACTGTCCTTCTCTGTGAATGTTGTCCCAATAACTAATTACTTTCTGTGATAGGTGTTCAGTGCCTGCCCTCTTCTGTGATCAATACCCTAGTTGCTGGTCCTTCTCCATAATTGGTAGCCCAGTGACTGATTTTTCCCTTCTGACACATGTCATCCGACTGAGTCTCCTCCATAATAGGTGCTCCATTGACTGTGCCTCCTTGTTGATTGGTGCCCAGTTACTGACTCTTCATCAAATTGGGTGTCCCAATGATCAGCCCTCCCCTATGGTGAGTGTTCCAGTAACTAGGCCTCCTGCATAATTGGTGTCTCAGTGAT
>NW_007220821.1:0-8987 GCF_000164805.1 Carlito syrichta | reverse complement strand
TCCCCGATGAATGAGCTTTCACTGTTTGGGGCGCTATGGACTAGATCTCCTCTTTGATGGGTGCCACAGTGAATGCCACTCCTCTGTGAACACTGTCCCAGAGTTTCATCAGCTTTCTAATGATTACATCAGTGAATGGCCAGTCTCTGGGATGGTTCCCCTGTAACTTGTCCTTCTATGGGACTGCTGACTCAGTAACCTGATCTTTTCGGTGGTGGATGCCCAAGTGACTTGATCTCTGTGATGTGTGCCCCAGCCTCAGGGCCTCCGATTAATAGGTACACCAGTGACTGGCCCTCCTCTTTGATGGGAACCACTGTGACAATTTCTCTCCTGTGATGGGTATCCCAGTGAATAGCAATCCTCTGTGTTGGGTGCCTTTCTGCCTGACGCTCCTTTGTGATGAGTACCACAGTGACGGCCCTTTCACAATGGTTGCACCAATTATTGGCTATCCTCTATAATGGGCGCTTCAGTGTCTAGTTAGCCTCTGTTATTGTTGCCCCCAAAGCGGGTCCTCCTTTATGTTAGGTTCCTCTGTGACTACCCAACCTCTGTTATGTGTGCCTCAGTGAATGATCTTTCACTGTGTTGGGTGCCCTAATGACTAGATCCCCTCTGATGGGTGTCCCAAACTACCTGGCGTCTTCTGTGATGGGTGCTCCAGTGAATGTCACTCCTCTGTGAACACTGTCCCAGGCTTTGGTCATCTTTTAATGGATGCATCAGTTATTGGGTGCCTCTTGGATGGGTGCCTCAGTAAGCAGCCATACTGTCGTATCTGTGCCTCAGTAACTTGATCCCTTCTGTGATTGGTGCCCAAGTAACTAGAATTCCTCTATTACATGTGCCCCAGTGGCAGGTCCTCCACTTAATGTGTACAAGAGTGATACCCTCCTCATCGATGGCAGCCACAGTGACAAGTCTTTTGTGATGTGTATCCCAGTGATGAACACTCCTCTGTGATGTGTGCCTTTGTGACTAGGCCTCCTCTGTGATTGGTGTCCAACTAACTGGGTATCCACCATAATGGGTGCTTCAGTGAATGACCCTCCTTTGTAATGGTTGTCCAAGTGACTGGGACACCTCCATAATGTGTACCCCAAGTGACTGACCTTCATATATGAAGGGTGCCCCAGTGACTCGCTTTTTTTCTGTGATGGGTATTCCTGTAACTGGGCCTCAACCAAAATTTGTGTCCCAGTGAATAAACCTCACCTGTGATGGGTGCCCAAGTAACTGACTCTCTTTCTGTTATGGATATCCCAGTGACTGACAATCCTTTGGAATAGATGCCCTAGTGACTGGGCCTCATCTATAATGTGTGACCTTGTAACTGGACCTTGTCTGTGAAAAAATGCCCCAGCAACTGACCTGCCTCTGTGATTTGCACCACCCCGATTTTCCTTCCTCTGTGATGCATCCCCAGGAATTGACCCTCTTCTGTGATCAGAGCACTTGTGATTGAGCCCCTCCTGATTTGGGGTCTCAGTGACTGATCCTTGTCTGTGATTGTGCCTCATTGTGACAGTTGTCCCAGTGACTATCTCTGCTTTGCGATGGTTACCTCGGTGACTGGCTTTCCTCTGTGATGGATGTTTCAGTTACTGGCTATCCTCACTGATGGGTGCCACAGTGGGTAGTCTTCTTGTGTGATGGTTTCCCCAGAGACTGGCCCTCCCTATAATATGTGATACAGTGACTGGTTCAAGTCTGTGATGGGTGCTCTAGTGACTTTCACTTGTCTGTGAAGTGTACCCTTGAGACTGGCCCTCCTTTTTGATCAGTTACTCAGTGACTCTTCCATATTGGTGCACCATGACTGGCTCTGCTCCACTATGGGTGTCCCAGTGAATGTGCCTTCTCTGTGATTGAACCTGCATGATGGTTCAAGTGAGACAGCCTCCTGTGATGGTTGTCATACTTATTGGGCCTCCTCCAAAATGCATGCCCCATTGACTGGTCCTTCATTGTGATTGGTGCTGCAATGAAAGGATTCCTCCATAATGATTGTCCCAGGGACTGGTCCTTCACTGTGATGTGTGCCTCAGTGACTGACCTTCATATATGATAGGTATACCATGATGTGTGCCTCAGTGACTGGTCTTCATATATGATGGGTACACCAGTGACTAGTTGTCATCTATTTGTGTCACAGAGACTGAACCTTCTCTCTTATTGGTGTTAGTGGCTTGGCCTCCTGTAAAATAAGTGATCTCTTGAATGGATCCCCTTTGTGATGGGTGCCAGAGAAACTAGCCTTTTTTGTGAAAAATTTCCAAGTGACACTGGTTGCCCCGTGGCTTTATTTCCTCTGTGATTACTGCCACAGTGACTGGGTCTCTTACATAATGGGTCCTTAGTGACTAGTCCTTCTCAATTTTGAGTGCTCTAGTGTCTGTAACTCCTCGGTGATTTGTTTCTCCATGACAGGCCATTCACCATAATGAATACTTAAGTGACTAGCCCTCCACTGTGATGGGTGTCTCAGGGAAACAGCATCCTTCATATTGGGTTCCACAGTGAAAAGACCTCCTTTGTGGTTGGTTTCCCCATGACTGACTCTCTTCAGTAATGGGTTTCCAGTGACTGGTCCTCCTCTGTTATTTCTACAGTGATTTGTCCTCCTTTGTATGGATGTCCCACTCACAAGTCCTCCTCCATTATGGGTACTTCAATAACTGTAACTTCTTAGCTACTCATCCTCAGTTACTGGACATCCACCATAATAAATTCTCAAGTAAGTAGCCTTTTTATGTGATGGTTGTCCCAGTAACAGGGCATCCACCAGATTTGGTGCCCCAGTGACAAGACCTCCTATGTGATGCCTATCCCTGTGACTGACCCTTCTCAGTTTTGGGTGTGCCAGTTACTGTCCCTCATCTCTTATCCTTGCCACAGTGACTAGTTTGTCCTCTGTGTATGTCCCAGTAGCTAGCTCTCCTCTATTTGGGGTGTCCCCGTTATACTCCTCCTTGTGTCGGGTGGCCCACTGAATGATGCTCCTCTGTGATGGATGCCTCTGTGACTGGATCTACTATTAATTGTGTTCATGTGACTGACTCTCCTCTGTGATAGATGCCTCAGTGACTGGCTCTCTTCTGATGGGTAATCCAGTGACTGAGCCTCCTTAGTACATGGGATCCCAGTTACCGCCTCTCCTCTTTGATGGTTTCCTCAGTGACCAGTCCTCCACTGCTGTGGGTGTCCCAGTGGAAACCCTCTTCTGTTATGGATGCTCCTATGGTTCTCTTCTGTGATTGATGCCCCAGTGACTGACTCTCCTCTGTGATTGGTGTACTAGTGCTTTGACCTCTTTAGTAATGTGTCCCCCACTGAGGTGTACTAGTGATTTGGTGTACTAGTGATTTGACCTCTTCAGTAATGTGTCCCCCACTGAGGCACCATGATGTGTGTCTAAGGGACTGGCCTACATATATGATTGCTACACCATAATAATTGTCTGAATGAATGCTGTTCCTCTGTGATTAGAGTCAAATTGACTGTGTCTCCTCTATAGATTGTACCAGTGACTATCCCACCTCTGTGATGGGTGTACCTGTAATTAGTCCACCTCGAATGTGGGTACTCCAGTGACTTGTGCTATTTCTAATGGGTGCCCTAGTGAGTAGCCCTCCTCTGTGATGGATGTTCCATTGAATAACCCTCCTCTGTGATCAGTTCCCCCAGTGATTGGCCCTTCATATAATGGGAGACCCAGTGTTTGGCCCTCTTTTGTGATGGGTATACTCCTCCATAATGTGTGCCCCAGTGACTGTGCTGTCTCAAGGATTGGTGCCACAGTGACTGGTCTTCATATATCATGGGTATCCCAGTGACAAGCCGTCCTCTCTGATGGGTGTCACAATAACTGGTCCTCCTCCACAATGGGTGCCCCTGTGACTGTCCTTCTCTGTGAATGTTGTCCCAATAACTAATTACTTTCTGTGATAGGTGTTCAGTGCCTGCCCTCTTCTGTGATCAATACCCTAGTTGCTGGTCCTTCTCCATAATTGGTAGCCCAGTGACTGATTTTTCCCTTCTGACACATGTCATCCGACTGAGTCTCCTCCATAATAGGTGCTCCATTGACTGTGCCTCCTTGTTGATTGGTGCCCAGTTACTGACTCTTCATCAAATTGGGTGTCCCAATGATCAGCCCTCCCCTATGGTGAGTGTTCCAGTAACTAGGCCTCCTGCATAATTGGTGTCTCAGTGATTAAACCTCCTCTGTGATGAGTGCACTAGTGACTGTCTCTCATCTGTGATGGGTTTCCCAGTGACTGGCTCTCCTCTCTGATAGACGTTCCAGTGATTAGTCCTCATCTATAATGTTTGCCCAGTGACTGGCCCTCCTCTATGTTGGGTACCTCATGACTAGCCCTCATCAGTGATGTGTACCATACTGATTTAGCATTTTCTTTGATGGCTGCCACAGTTACTGTCCATACTTTGGGATTAGAGGCCCAGTTACTGAGCCACTCTTAATTGGTGTCCTAGTGATTGGTCCTCCCCTGAGACTCACTGGTTGACCCTCATCTATGATGTGTGCCTCAGTGACTGGCTTTCATTTGTAATGTGGGTCCCAGTGAGTAGCCTTCTACTGTAAATGCCTATATGACTGTCCTTCCTCTGCAATATGTATTCAAGTGACTGGTACTCCTTTCGGATGGATACCAAGTGACGTGCCCTCTATGTAAAGGGTGCTCCAGTGATTGGTTTTCCTCTGTTATCATTGCCCCAGTGAAATCCTCTTTCATAATGGTTGCTCAAGTGACTGGGCCTGTTCTGTGATTGGTGTCACAGTGGTTGACATTCCTCCAAAATGGTTTCCTCAGCGACTAGCACACCTTGGTTATGGATGTCCCACTTACTGGTCCTCCTCAGTAATGTGTGCCCCAGTCACTAGCCCTCATTTGAGATAACTGTCCCTGTCACTGAACCTCATGTGTGATGTGTGCCCCATTTACTGGCTCTTCTCTGTATTGGATGTCCCAGTGACTGACACTTATTTGTGATTGGTGCCCCATGGACTGGTCCTTTTCTGTGAGTGGCGCCACAGTGAAAAACATTCTTCTGTTATGAGTGTTCCAGTGGTTAGTCCTATTTTGTGATGTAAGCCCTTGTTACTGGCCATTCTCTGTGATAAGTGCAATAGTGACTTGCCCTACTCTGCAATAAGTGCCTTAATGACTGGCCCTCCTCTGTGATTTGATCACCAATGACGGCTATCCTTTGTGATGGATTCCACAGAGACTAGACCTATTCTCTAATAGGTGTCCTAGTAACTGAGACTTCTCCATATGGGTGACAGCATGATTAGCCCTTCTCTGGAATGAAATTCTCTGTGATTTGTGTCCCAATGACTGCCCATCTTTGTGATGGGTGCTGCAGTGACTAGCACTCTTCTGTGATGGGTACTTCAGTGACGTGACCTTCTTTGTGATTTGTGTTCCTATGACTGGCCATCCATTGTGATGGGTGTCTCGGTGACAAACCCTTTTCTGTTTTATGTGCCCTAGTAAATGGGCCTCCTCTGAAATAGGTGTCCCAATGACTAGCACTCCCCTGTGATGTGTGCTTTTGTTTCATGGCCTCCTCCATAATTGGTTTTCCAGTGACTTTGCCTCCTTCACAATAGGTGCTCAATTTCCTAGACCTCCTCTGTGATTGTTGCCCTCCTCTAAATTGTGTGCCTTGTATATCCTTCTTCTTGATGTGTGCTACAGTAACTGGGTCACTTCCATAAATGGTTTCCCAGCTACCAGTTCTCCTCTATGATTGTTTTCCTCGTGGCTGGCACTGCTCTGTGATGTGTGCCCCATTGTCTGCCCCTCTCTATTATTGGTATCTTAGTGACTGGCCGTTCTCTGTAATGAGTACCATAGAAATTGTCTATTCTCTGTGAAAAAAGTTGCAATGACATATCCTCTTTGGAGATGGGTACCCCGGTAACCAGCTTTTTTAATGTGACTGCTACTCCAGGAACTAGTCTCCTACACAATGGATGCTCAATGACTAGTCCTCTTACACTATGAGTACCCCTGTGACTGTAGTCCTCAGTGATTTGTTCCTCAGTGACTGGCCATGCACCATAATTAATGTTCGAGTTATTAGTCATCCTCTGTGATGGATGTCCCAGTAACTGGGCCTCTTCATTATCATGTGTCCTCTTGTCAATAACCCATTTTTGCCCCCTATTTGATGTGTGTCACTCTTCTTGGGCCTCCTCAGTGATAGGCGACCCGGTGAATGGCCCTGTGTTATTGTTGCCACAGTGTCTAGCCCTGTTTTCTGACTGGTAATCCCATGACTGGTCACCTCTGTAATGGGTGCCCCTGTAAATGACATTCTTTTGTTATTTGTTCACAAGTGAATGCCCCTACTCTGTGTTAGTTGCCCAGAGATTGACTGTGATGAGTGTGCCCAGTGTCTGGTTCTCTTTTGTAATGACTGACTCAGTGTCTGGCTCTCCTCTGTAATGGGTGTCCCAGTTACTGTGTATATTGTGTTCTTGGGTTCCAGTAACAGGCTCTACTCTATAATGGGTGCCTCAATGACTGGCCCTCCACTGTTATGGGTATCCCAGTGACTGTTCTCCTTTGATATGGGAGCCCCAGTGATTGCCTTTCCTCTGATGGGTGTCCCACTGACAAACTCTTTTGTAATTGGTCCACCAGTGATTAGACTTCTGTGCTGGGTGCCCTAGTGATGCCCTCCTCCATAGTAATTGCCTAAGTGACTGGTCCTCCTCTGCAATTGGAGTCCCGGTGATTGGGCCTCCTTCTGAAGGCTGACAACAGTAATTAGCCCAGCTCTGTGAGGGATATCCCTGTGACTGGTCCTACTTCATATTGGGAGCTCTAGTGATTCGTCCTCCCCTCTAATGTGTGCCCTAGTGACTGGCCATCCCCTGTGATGGGTACCTCAGTGGCAGACTCTTATCTGATCATTGCCCTGGTGAGTGGTCCTCCTTGTAATGAGTGTGCAAACTCCTCCTTTGTGATAGGTGTCCTCTTGGTTGGACTTCACGTGCCATGGGTGATTGGTAATTGTTTCTCCTCTGTATTTGAGTCCAAGTGACTGGCACTTTTTCATGATTGGTGCCCCAATGACTGGCCCTCCTCTGTAATGATTGCCACAGAGGCAGACTCTCTTCTGTGATGGGTGCCCCAGTGACTAACCCTACTCTGTCATATGTGTTTTTTGTGCAATTCTTTATTATGTGTGCCACTGTTACAGATGCTGCTCTGTGATGAGTGCCCCAATGACTGCACATTCTCCTTGATGGGTGCCCTAGTGACTGATCCTCCTGTGTGAGGATTGCCTCAGTGACTGATCCTCATCTGTGATGGTTGCCCAGTGACTAGCCCATCTTCAAACTTTGTGCCCTACTGACTAGCCCACCTCTGCTATGGGTGCCCCAAGACTGATCTTCCTCTGTGATCAGTGCCTCGGTGACTAGATCTCCTCCACATTGGTGGCCTAGTGACTGGTCCTCCTCCATAATGGTTGGTCCAGTTACTAGCCATCCTCTTGATGGGTGTTCCACTTACTTGGCCATGTCCATAATGGGTTCCTGAGTGACTGACCTTCCTTTATAGTGGTTGTCCCAGTAACTGAACCTCTTTCATAATATGTGCCACAGTGATTGAGCTTTCTCTGTAACTGCTGCTCCAGTGTCTGGCCTACATATGTGATGGATGCACCAGTGACAAGGCCTCCTTTGTAATGAGTTTCACACTGAAAAAGCCTTCTCTATAATGGGTGATCCATGGACTGGACGTTCTCTGTCATTTGGTTTCCAGTGACATGCCCTCCTCTAAATAGAGTGCTCCATTCATTATCACTCCTCTATCATCGGTATTCTGGTAACAGAACCTTCATAACTGGTCTCCAAGTGACTAGTCCTTCCCTTTGTTTGGTGCTACAGAGACAGACTCCCCACAGTGATGGGTATCCCAATTGTTGACTTTCTTCTATGATAGATGCCACAGTGACTGGGCCTCCTTTATAATGGTTGTCCTAGTGTCTGGCCTTCCTATGTGATGAGTGCCACAATGACTAGCCCTCCTCTGTGAAAAATGCTCCAGTGATTGATTCTTCTATATAATGGGTACCAGACTGACAGTGACTACCCTGTTATGACTACCAGAGTTAATGGCATTGTTCTGAGATCAGTGACCTTGTGATTGAAGCCCTACTAATCAGTGGCCTTGTGCCTGACCCTCCCCTGTGATGGGTGCCTCAGTCAATAACCTTAATCTGTGATGGGCATCCCAATTACATGTCTTCCTCTGTGATGATTATCCCAGTGATTATCTTTCCTCTATAATGGGTGCCGCAGTGAATAGATGTCTTCTGTGTTGGCTGTCCCAGTGCCTGGGTCCCCTCTATAATGTGTGCCCCATTGATTGTCATGCTTTTTCGTTTGATTGCTGAGGCACTGAGTCCTCCATATTGGTGTGCCAATGACAAGCAATCCTCCATTATGGGTGCTCCAGAAACTATGCCTCCTCTGTGATTGATACCCTATGACTGTCCCTCATCCATAATGTTTAACCCAGTGACAAATCCTCTATGATGTATGTTCTACTTATTGGGCCTGCTCCATAATGTGTGCCACAGTGACTGGTCCTTCCCTGTGATAGATACCTCAGTGATTGGACTTCATACATGTTGGGTACCCCAGTGACTAGTCCTCCTCAGTGATATGTGTCACAGAGAATGGCCTCCTCCAAAATTGGTGTCCCAGTGACTAGACCTTCTCTGTAATGAATGTCCCAGTTTCTGGGCTTGCTCTATAGCTGGTGACCCAGTGACGGACCCCTCTCTGTGATGTGTGACAAGTGACAGGCCCACCTCAAAAATGGATGACTCAATGACCCACCCTCCCCCTCTGATGGGTGTCCCAGTGACTGAGTCTCCTCTATAATGGATGTCCCTGTGACTGGCTCGCCTCCTGCGATGATTCCTCCAGTGCCTAA
>NW_007220820.1:0-8503 GCF_000164805.1 Carlito syrichta | reverse complement strand
GGCACTGAGTCCTCCATATTGGTGTGCCAATGACAAGCAATCCTCCATTATGGGTGCTCCAGAAACTATGCCTCCTCTGTGATTGATACCCTATGACTGTCCCTCATCCATAATGTTTAACCCAGTGACAAATCCTCTATGATGTATGTTCTACTTATTGGGCCTGCTCCATAATGTGTGCCACAGTGACTGGTCCTTCCCTGTGATAGATACCTCAGTGATTGGACTTCATACATGTTGGGTACCCCAGTGACTAGTCCTCCTCAGTGATATGTGTCACAGAGAATGGCCTCCTCCAAAATTGGTGTCCCAGTGACTAGACCTTCTCTGTAATGAATGTCCCAGTTTCTGGGCTTGCTCTATAGCTGGTGACCCAGTGACGGACCCCTCTCTGTGATGTGTGACAAGTGACAGGCCCACCTCAAAAATGGATGACTCAATGACCCACCCTCCCCTCTGATGGGTGTCCCAGTGACTGAGTCTCCTCTATAATGGCTGTCCCTGTGACTGGCTCGCCTCTGCGATGATTCCTCCAGTGCCTAAGCCTCCTGAATATTTGATATCCCAGCAACTGACCCTCCTCCATCATGATGCCCCAGGATATGGCTTTCCTCCATTATGAATGTGCCAGCTACTGGGAATTCTATGTGATTTGTACCCCATTTATTGGCACTCCCCTATTATGGTTGTTCCAGGTACTAACACTCAACTGTGATGGATGCCAGAGTGATTTGGTCTCCTCTTTGATATATGTTCCAGTGACTGAACCTCCTCCATGATGGGTGCCCCATGACTGTTGTTTCTGTATTTTGGGTACCCCAGTGACTGGGCCACCTCTATGATTGGTGTCCCAGTGATTGGTGCTACTCCATAGGTGTTGGTCCTGTGAGTATCCCTCTTCTGTAACTGACTGTCCTCTGTGATATCGTCCCCAGTTAGTGGTCATCATCTGTGATTTTGTCCCATGATTGGCAGTCCTCTGCACATGGTGCCACAGTGACAATACTACTGTGATATGTTCCAATGACTAGTCCTTCTCTCTACTGTGTGCCTTTGAGACTGATTCTCCTCTGTGATGGGTGCCACCGTGACTGGCTCTGCTCTGTGATGGATGCTTCAGTGACTGGCCCCCTGTGTGATGGGTGTCCCAGTGACTGAATGAACCTCATCTGTGATGGCTGGCTAAGTAAATAACTCTCCTCCATAATTGGTGTCCCAGTGATTCTGTGAGGGGCCCTTCTCCCAAATGGGTGCCCCATTGACACAAACTGCTCTGTGATGGGTTCCTCAGTGACTAACCTTCCTATATGTATGTGCTGCAGTGTGTGCACCACCTCCATATTGTGGCACTAGTCACATTTTGTATGGGTGTGCCTTTATAATGGGTACCGCAGTGACTGGCCCTCCTTTCTGATGGATGCCGCAAAACTGTGTTTCCTTTGTGAAAAAAGCCCCAGTGACTGATCCTCCTCAGTAACAGGTGACCCAGTTACTAGCTTTGGTCTGTGATTGCTGGCACAGTGACAGGGTCGCCTACATAAAAGGTGTCTCTGTGACTAGTCCTCTTTTATTATGGGTGCCCCCATGTCTGTAATTCCTTGGTGATTTGTGCTCCAGTAACTGACTGTTCTTTATAATGGATTTTGTAGTGACTAGATCTCTTCTGTCATACATATCTCCTCCATATTGTGTGCATCAGTGACATGCCTTCCTTCTGATGAGTTTCCCAGTGACTAGCTCTCCTTAGTGAAGGGTGCCCCATTGACTTTAACTCCTCTGTGATTTGTTTCACAGTGACTTGCAATCTTCCATTATGGATGCTTTTGTGACTAGCCCACTTTGTGTGGTGGTTGTCCAAGTGACTGGCCCTCTTCCTACGTGGAGACACCAGTGAATCACCCTCCTCTTTGATGGGTGCCTCAGTGTCTAGAACTCTGTGACTGGATCTCTTTTGTGATCCATACCTCAGTGACTAACTCTTCCCTGTGATGGGTGCCTCAGTAACTGTCCATCCTCTACTGTGTTTGGTGCCTAATTGACTGTCCTTCCATTTTGAACAGTCCTCCACTCACTGACTCTACTCTATGATGATATTCCAGTGGCCAGCTCTTTTCTATGATGGATTCTACTGTATTCAGTCTTCTTCTCTTTTGGGTGCCAGAGTGAGTGGTCCTTCTTCAACATGAGTGCCAACATGAGTGACTCACCTTTGTCTGTGATAGGTACCTCACTGTCTAGCCCTCCTCTGTGATGGGTTTCACAGAGACTGATCCTTTTCTATTCTATGATGGATAACTTTGGAAATCTGACCCCTGTTATGGCTTCCCAATGAATGGAATCCCTCTGTGACTGTTGCTCCTGTGACTGGGTCTCCTCTTATTGGTGCCCTGTGGCTGGCCCTCCTTAATTATAGGTGCCTCTGTGATGCTGTTTCCTCTGAGATTGTTGCCCAATAACTGGTCCTCCTTCACAATGGTTGCTCCAGTAATTAGTCCTACCATGTGATGGGTGCTGCATTTACTGGGCTTCATCCATATAATGTGCCCCCTTTGAATGGCCTTTTTTGTGGTAGGTGCCCCAGTGAGTGTGCCTCCTATATAATTTATTCCTCAGTGATGGGTTCTCTCTGGAGATTGGTACTACAGTGACTTTCCTTCATATATCATGGGTCCCCCCTGACTAGATCTCCTCTATGATGGGTATCACATTGATTGAACCTCCTCCATAATGGTTACCATAGTGTCTAGGACTCGTCCATGATTTTTGCTCCAATGACTGGTCATACTCAGTTATGGGTGTTACAGTGATTAACCCTCTTCTGTGATGGCTGACCTAGTCACTGGACCTCTTACAAAATGGGTGCCCACATGACTATCACTCATGTGTGATGGTGTCCCAGTTTCTGAGTCTTATCTAAAATGGAAGCGCAGTGACTCTTTCTTCCCTGTGATGCATTGCCCAGAGTCTGGGCCTCTTCTTCAACAGGTGCTCCATTAACAAGGCCTCCTCTGTGATTGGTGATTCAGTTACTGGACCTCCCCAAATTCAGGGCCACAGTGACAAGCCATCCTCTGTGATGGATATTCCAGTAACTTGGCCTCCTCTACAATTGGCGTCCCAGGGAAGAGTTGTCCTCTGTGATGGATGCTCCAGCAACTGGCTCTCCTCTGTGATGGATGCCCAGTGACTGCTTCTCCTCTGTGATAGGTACCCCAGTGACTGAACCTCCTCCACAATTGGTACCCCTGTGACTGACGTTTGTGATGAGTGCCCAGGAATTGACCTCATGAAAATGCACCAGGGACTATCCTTCTTGGTAATGGGTGCCCCAGTGACTACCTTCCCTCTGTGATTTCTTGCCCAGTGAGTGATTTTCCTGCATGATGGATGTCACAATGAATTGCACTCCTCCACTATGAGTTCTCCAGTGACTCAGTAAATTTGTGTTACAGGGAATGGTCTCTGTCAATAATATGTGCCCTTGTGAATTATTGACATGCCATCCTTTGTGATCATTGTTCCTTTGAGTGACACTCTTAAATTACGAGTATCTCTCTGATGGACCTTCCTCTGTGATGGCTGTCCCAGTGACTAAGACTTCTCCATAATGGGTTACCCAGTGTCAGGACTTCCTCTCTTATCAGTGTCACAATGTTATAGCCAACTTTTACGTGGGTGTACCTTTCTCTGTGAAGAGTGCCCCTGTGACTGTCTGACATCTATGATGATTATCCCAATTACTGGTCCTCTCAGTTATGGATGCACAAATGACAACCCTTCTTCTGTGATGGGTGCTCCAATGACTACCTCTCATCTGTGAAAACTGTCCCAGAGACTGGCTCTCCTCTGTGATGGGTGCCTCTGCTACTGGCTCTCTTCTGTAATGGGTGCCTGAGAATCCCCTCTGATCATGACCCCAGTTATTGGTACCCCTCTGATATGGGTGCTTCCGTGACTGTCACACCTTTATGTTTGGTCTTCATGCATGATTGGTGCTACACTGGCTCTGGCCTGTAATCCATACCCCCAGAGACTGTCTTTCATCTGTTTTGTGTAACCAGTTACAGGTCTCCTCTGCATTTGGTTTCACAGTGAGTTGCCATCAACTGTTATGAGTGTCCCAGTAAATGGTTTCCTCTCTGGTGGGTGCCACACTGACTGACTCATCTCTATATTTGGTTCCCCACTGAGTGACTCTCTACTCTGATGGGTGTCACAGTGACTGGTTCTCTTCTGTGAGTCATGCACCAGTGATTAGCATTCTTCTGTGATGGTTACCGTCCTCCATAATGGATGCTCCAGTGACATTCAGTTTTCTGTAATGTGAATCCTAGTGACTGGACCTCCTCCACAATAGGTGTTCCAGTGACTAGCCCACCTCTGTGATGAGTGCACCAGTGATTAGGCCTAATCCATAATGGGGTCCCTAGTTACTGGCCTTAATCTGTCATGGACTCAGTGACTGGCCCTCATTTATGTTGGTTGTCTCAGAGACTGGGCTTCCTCTAGAATAGGTAACTCAGTGGTACACATTTTTTTTCTGAGTGTCCCAGATATTGGGCCTCCTCTGTGATGGATACGACGGTGACATCCCTGCTCTGCTTTGAGTACCCCAGTAACTGACCTTCCTCTGTGATCAGTGACTCAGTGATTTGCCCTCCTTCAAATGGGTCCTGCAGTGATTGACCCTCCTCTCTGATGGATGTCCCAGTGACTGGACCTCCTCTGTGATCTGTGTGCCAATGACTGACTCTCCTTTATATTCCACGTCCTAGTGAATTACCCTCATCTTTGATGGGTAACTCAGTGACTGACTTCCTTTTCACTGTGGTTCCCAGTGACTATCCATCCACTGTTTTTGTTTTCAGAGTAAATGGCCTCATCTGTGATGGTTTTACAATGACTGAGTTTCCTCTGTAATACATACCTCATTTTCTAGCCTTCTTCTGCTATGATTGCCTCATTTACTGGTCTCCTTCTGTGGTGGCTGCCTTGACTCTTGAACCTCTGTTATGGATGCCACAATGACTAGGCTTAATCTGTGATGAATGCTCAGTGACTAGACATTCTCTGCAGTGGATGCCACAGTTTTCAAGCCTTTTCTGTGATGGGTGACCTAGTGACTGGCCCTCCACTTTGATCAATGCCCCAGTGATTGGCTCTCCTTCAAATGGGTGCCCCAGTGTGTTGACATCCTCTGAAGTGGGTAACTCATTTATTAGCCCTCCCCTGTGACTAGCCCTCCTCTCTTATGTATGCCATCCTGAAGGTGCTTCCTTCTAATGGGTGCTCCAGTGACTGACACTTCTCTGTGATGAGTACCTCATTGACTGGTCCGCCTCAATGATAAATGCCTAAATGATGGTGCCTCCTCTGTCATTGGTGCCCCAATGACTAGCCCTCCTTTTTAATAGGTACCAAAATAACTTTGTCTTCTCTATGTTGGCTGCACCAGTTACTGAACCTCCTCCGTGATCAGAACCCTGGTGACAGGTCTTCTTCTAAGATGGGTGCCTCAGTGACTGGCCTTCATCTGTGATATGTGCCTCATTGACTAATTCTTCTTTGTGATGGGTCCCCAAAGGACTGGCTCTATCTTATGATGGTTGTCTCAGTGACTGACTCTCCTCTCTAATGTATGCCCCAGTGGGTAGCCTTATTCTGTGATGTGTGCCCCAGTACCGGGCCCTCCTTTGTGATGGGTGTCCCAGTTACTGGCCCTTCTCTGTGATTACTGCTCCAGGAACTGTCATCCATAATGGATGCCCTAGTGACTAGTCCTCTTCTGGAATTAGTTTCCTATTGTCTGACCCTCTTCGGTAATGAATATTACAGTGACTGGGTCACATCTGTAATGAATGCCCTTTTGACTGGGCCTCTTCCTTTATGAAAGCCCCAGTGACTTTCTCTCGTCTAATATGGGTGAATCAGTGACAGGTTCCTCTCTGTAGTTGGTGACCCTGTGATTGTTGCTCATCCATAATGGTTGCCCAAGTGACAAGCCCTCCTCTGTAATATGTTTACCATTGATCAGCTTTGCTTTGTTATGGGTTTCCTAGTGACTGGGCCTCCTCTGTTATCTGTTTCCCAATGGCTGGCCCTCATCTGTGATGGTCAGGCTGTGACTGGTTTCCTTTGAATTTGTTTTCCTGATGACTACCCTTCTACTGTTGTGGGTAACCAGTGACTGGTTCCTCCTCCAAAGTGGGTGCTCCAGTTACTTGCCTTCCTCTATGGTGGGTGTTTCAGTGACAGGACTTCCCAGTGACTGGACCACCTCCATTATGAGTATCCAGTTGCCAGGCCACTTCTGTGATTGGTGCCCAGTGAATGTTCCTCATCCATAATGGTCATCTCAGCGACTAGCCCTACTCTGTCATAGGTGTCACAATTACTAGGAGTCCTCCATAATGGATGCTCCGATGACAGGACATTTTATGGGATTGCTTTCCAGTGATTGATCATCCTTTTAGATGGGGGCCACAGTATAGCACTGTTCCATAATAAATGTCTCAGTAACAGTTCCTCCTCCCAAAAGGGTGTCCCAGTGACTTACCCTCCCCTGTTATTAGTTCCCTAGAGCTTAGACCTCCTTTGAAATACGTGCTCTGTTGACTCGGCCTCTTCTGTGATTGGCGCCCCAGTGACTGAACTTCTCCAAATTGGGTATCCTTTGACTATCCCTCCTTTTTGTTGGGTGTAATAGTCACAGATCCCCCACCATAATTGGTGTCCCAGTGGCTAGCCCTCCTCGGTGATGAGTGCTCCAGTGACTGACTTTGTTCTCTGATGGGTATGATCTCTGATGGGTATCACAGTGATAGATGTCACAGTGAATGGACATCTTCTGTAATAGGTTCCCCAGTGGCTGACCCTCCTCTGTGAAAACTGCCCCATTGAAATCCTCGCATCTGTGAAGGGTGTTGCAATGACTGGGCATCATCCATATTAGGTACTCGATTGACTGAATCTCTTCTGTGATTTATGTCACTGTGACTGGTCATACTCTAAATTTGGTGTCATTAGGGACTAGCCCACCTTTGATGGATGTTTCAGTAATGGGGCCACAGACATAATTTTTGTCCCAGTGATTAGCCTTCCTTGTGATTAATGCCTTAGTTATGGGCTGTCCTCTGTGATGGATGCCCCAGTGATAGGCCCTGCTCTGTGAAAATTGTGCCAGTGAATGACCCTACTCTTTGATAAATGCCCCAGTGGCTGATCCTCCTCTGTGATGGCTGTCTCAGTGATTAGATTTCTTCTGGTTTCACTGCTCTATTGGCTGGGTGTCCTACAAAATGGGTACCTTAGTGAATAGTCCTCCTCCAGTGTGGGTGCTCCAGTGATGGTTCCTTCTCAGTAATTTTTGCCCCATGACTTAATTTCCTCTTTAATGGATGCCCTAGTGACTAGCCCAATTGTGTGATGAGTAACTCAGTAACGGAGCCTAATTGATATTGGCTGACACAGGGACAGGCCCTCCTTTGTTATGGATGTCTCATGACTAGTTTTCTCAATGATTTATGCCCCAATGACTGGCACCTTAACTGATGGTTGTCCCAGTGACTGGCCCTCCCTCATAATGGGTGCTGCAGTATGTAGCCCTCCTATGTTATTAGAGCCATTGTTACTAGACCTCTTCTATGATGGTGTCCCGGTGACTAGGTTCCTCTGTGAGTGCTCTCTCTGTTAGTGGCCCTCCTTTATGATGGGTCCCCTTTTTTTTTTTTTTTGAGTTGGAGTCTCACTCTGCCGCCCAGACTGGAGTGCAGTGGCCACTCCCGGCCACCACAGCCTCAGCCTGCTGGGCTCCGGCGATCCTTCTGCCTCAGCCTTCTGAGTAGCCAGAATTACAGGCATGCACCACCACGCCCAGCTGATTTTTTTATTTATTGTAGAGATGAGGTCTTGCTGCCTAGGCGGGTCTCGAACCCGCGGGCTCAGGCAATTCACTCACCTCAGCCTCCCAAAGGCGCGGGATTACAGGCTTAGCCACCGAGCCCGGCTCGCTGGGTCCCCTTTTATTGGCTCTCATTTCTGATGTGTGACACTGCAAGTGTCTGTCTCTGTGATGGTACCACATTGCCTGATCCTCTACTGTTATAGCCCTCCTAGTGATTGGCCTTCCTCTATGATTCTTTCCCTAGTGACTGACTTCATATATGATGGTTATACCAGTGATAGAACCTCCTCTAAAATAGGTGCTCCATTGGCAATGACTCTTCTGAGTTTGGTGTCCGGGGCCTTGTCCTTCTCCAAATTGGTTGTCCCAGGGTCTAGTCCTCCTCTATGATGGCTATTCCTATACCTGGGCCTCCTCCACAATTGTCTTAGTGACTAGCCCTCCTCTGTGATAGGTGCTCCAGTGGCAGGCTCTCCTCTGTGATGGATGTCCTAGTGACTGGCTCTTTTCTGTGATAGATTCCCCAGTGACTGATTGTCCTCTATATTAGGTTCTCCATTGACTGATTTTTCTCTTTAGCAGTGCTTTAATGTCTGGTCC
>NW_007220819.1:0-402 GCF_000164805.1 Carlito syrichta | reverse complement strand
TACAAGTCTACTTCATGAAACTGGCAAGATTTTTCAACTACAATAATCCAAAATGCAATGGCAACTATTAGTGAACTGGGATGACCAAGAGACGTATACATATATTGTACCTACTGACCACCACCCATCAGTCAACGTCATGTGAATAGAATTCTAATCAAAAAGAAAAGAATCATATAAATTAAGAATGCATTGGTCATATCTTTTCTGGACATCAATAAAAACAGAGTATAATAATTCCAAGAAAAAATGATGTGCATAAGTTTTGATGAACAGTAATCAGGAGAGGAGCAAGTTCTGTTTTTCATGATATGGATTCTGCTCAAAGTCACTCATTGCCATACCATGATTAAGAAACTGGAGATTATACTCAAAGAAATTTGAGCAGGTGATGTTGCTCTT
>NW_007220818.1:0-846 GCF_000164805.1 Carlito syrichta | reverse complement strand
GAGGTTCTATGCTCATATGCAATCAACTCTTTGCTCTTACCTCGCCTCTCCATCTATTGAAAGACCCTCAGTCAACAATACACTATTTTGGGAAGCTACTGGAAGGGGGTTGGGGAAGCGAGATTGGCAGTGGTGGGAATCTGCCTGGGGAAGGAAGGAAGACAACTCATCAACAAGGGTACCTGCATAATGAACATTTGTATACCTAACCCTGAACTGTACCCCACATCTTCAAATAAAAAAAATTGAAAGTTAAAAAAAAATACACCCTCAATTAGATGATACTCTTTCTGCTTCTTGGGTGGGAAAATACTTTTCATTGGTATTATTACAATCTCAGCCCCACCCTTACAATAGATTAGACTCATGCACTTACCAATCAGCATTCATGGTGGGTTCTCTCACCTGGCCCCATTCTTGGAACTACAGCCACTTTCTCTGCTTGGCCCCATTCATTACTAAGCATTTGTAATTCCCACTCTGAACTTCACAGGGAACTGAGCTGACTACATATTGTGGAGTTCACTTGGGCAGCAAGCCTCATGGCGGCAGACCCTCCTAAAGTACATACACCTACAGAAGAACTTATACAATTGATATTCCAGCATAATCCAAAGTACCCAACATGCCTTTCTTCCCCACACTGGTTGCTAACTATTTTTCTTACTACCTGTGGCTACTAGCTAGTCATGGTTCCTAGTCATGGCTACTAGTCAGTTCCCGGCTATTTGATGTTACTGGCGTGACTACTAACTAGTTGAGATAGCTGGTTATGGTTGTTTAGAGTTGAGGTTACTTGTACTTATGGCTAGTTGTAGTTATCATGGATTATGAGTATGGTTAGTG
>NW_007220817.1:0-736 GCF_000164805.1 Carlito syrichta | reverse complement strand
CAGATCAGATATGTCATGAGAATCAACTGAAGACACATTTAGAAAGTCTATTTGGAACGCGATGATTCAAAAATTGTAAAATCTATCATAGACTTTGTGCAAGAAACAATTAACTCCGCAGGCCCAAGCTGCTCAAGCCTGACAGATGCTAAGAAAAGCCTGTTGTCAGTACCAGCTCCTGACAAAGCTCACCTGAGGCCTGTGGAAACACTGGACCAGATCGTCTAAGCTAACAACGTGACTTATGGTGAACTCCTGTGTTTTCTCTGGGACTCTGAATTTTGAGTCGCTGAGCTCAATCACACAGGCGCTGCATGCTTACTCCAAAAAACCTCTAGACACAAAAGCTCAGGCAAGCTTCTCTTGTTGACAATATTTCACAGACGTTGTCAGACACCGATCCTGGAAAAATTAAGCGCATTCCATGTGACTCCGCTCGGAGGGGACACCTGGAAACTTATGTGTGTTTTCTCAGAAATTCACCCTTTGTTTTTTTCTTCTTTGCTGATTTTAATCTGTATCCTTTCACTATAATAAACGATAAATGTGACTATAATAGCTTATGATTCTGCTTACTGAAGCATTGGGCCTTAGATGATCTTAGGGACGCCTGGTACCGCATTCAACCCTGCAAAAATATCTTACACACGAAATACCTTTAAAATATGACAGGATGAAATTCTATTTGAACACTACTTTCTTCAATACCAAGATGTAAGTTATTTCAGAATTTCTT
>NW_007220816.1:0-2902 GCF_000164805.1 Carlito syrichta | reverse complement strand
ACAGCCACTTTCTCTGCTTGGCCCCATTCATTACTAAGCATTTGTAATTCCCACTCTGAACTTCACAGGGAACTGAGCTGACTACATATTGTGGAGTTCACTTGGGCAGCAAGCCTCATGGCGGCAGACCCTCCTAAAGTACATACACCTACAGAAGAACTTATACAATTGATATTCCAGCATAATCCAAAGTACCCAACATGCCTTTCTTCCCCACACTGGTTGCTAACTATTTTTCTTACTACCTGTGGCTACTAGCTAGTCATGGTTCCTAGTCATGGCTACTAGTCAGTTCCCGGCTATTTGATGTTACTGGCGTGACTACTAACTAGTTGAGATAGCTGGTTATGGTTGTTTAGAGTTGAGGTTACTTGTACTTATGGCTAGTTGTAGTTATCATGGATTATGAGTATGGTTAGTGTGGTTTAAAGTATAGTTAGTCATGGTTATCTTCAGTCATAAAGCTATACTTGCATAGAGTTATACCAGTATAGTTGTAGTTACTTGACCTAGAATGTATTCTACCTGCACTTATAGGGAATTCTTCCAAAAGTTTCATGATGCATGCCTAGCATACTCGTACTATATTATTCCATTATGATGATCTGACTCTTGTTCCTTACAAAACAACTGAGGAGCAGTGTCCTTCAACACGAAGCAATGTATATGAACTCTCAAGGGGCGACTTGGTCTCCCATACCCTGTGGTTAACCTTAGACTCCAAGAACCACCTGACTAGCGGGACACCAACCACCTGTGCAAAACTTACTCCTCCTCCAAATTCCAAGTTCCCATCCAATCCCACAGTAAGTCAGCTAGAAAATATAATAGGGACACCTGACCATCTCACGTCCAATCTCTCTGAACCAACCTGCCTGAGACCCCAGTATGGCGCTCCCTCCTATACAAATGTTTCCATGTCACCCAAATACAGAGGGGCTTTTAGCCCAACCTAGAGAGCAAAGGACTCTAGGAAGAGTGCACAAGGAAGTAAAACAAATCCCGTCTTCTTTTCAAAGGCCTATTCATCAATTAAGTCCAAGTAAAACCGTACCTACTCCAAGAGGCTTTCTCAGATGAATAAAGGTCAGAAACCACCTCTCCTTCTCCCACGAGGTTTCATGTATAGGCACCCTAAGTACCATCTCGGTTGTATTTGTATTAATATCAATGTTGTCAATTGTTTTCCTCATTGGAATGTGAGAACCTGGAGAAGAGAACCACAGGCAGTGGTAGTGATCTTCACACTTAGATCAGTTCTTCTAGTGGTAGTGGTGATAACAACGAAAAGCAAAATTCGCAGAATAATTATATATTTAGTCAGTAAGGTAATTTGAATTTTTATGTGATTTTCCACATTTGATACAACAAATATTGAGGGTGCTAAAAAATGCATACATATCTTAAGGCAGGAAAAGCACTATATTAAAATGTGAATACTCAATATACACCAATAACAAAAGATTAATACATATCATGGTTGACTTCCACAATTAAAAGAGTTGCTAAAAGTGCTTACCATCAGCATCCAGACACTTCTGATTATGGAAAACTGCTGCACAACTTGTTGCTCTGTGAGGTTTCCCGGATATTCCCTTGTGCACATAACACAGAGTACTATGTACTTCAACCTGCTATGAATGCATGTGATTGTTAGGCGTATTGAAGTCTCTGCTGCATACTCACGCCTCCATTTTCGTTGTACTTCCACGAGGTCCTCGAATGTTAAATATCATCTCAAAATGGTCTTGCACTCATCAAACAACAACCGTGCTTCTGCCGTTTTCCTCCTCTTCATTTCTGTCTTTTATTCTTCCTTCTTCTGCCATTTTCTTTGACTGTAATTCATGGGATTAATGCCATATTTTGAACGAATGCCATACTACAAATAGCTACCGTAATTCAATTCAACTTTGAAAAGTAATACATAGATAACATCTCTTAAAATGTGTATGCATTTTTTGGCATCCCAGGTATGCACCAAAGAAGCACTTAATTCTACAGATCAGATATGTCATGAGAATCAACTGAAGACACATTTAGAAAGTCTATTTGGAACGCGATGATTCAAAAATTGTAAAATCTATCATAGACTTTGTGCAAGAAACAATTAACTCCGCAGGCCCAAGCTGCTCAAGCCTGACAGATGCCTAAGAAAAGCCTGTTGTCAGTACCAGCTCCTGACAAAGCTCACCTGAGGCCTGTGGAAACACTGGACCAGATCGTCTAAGCTAACAACGTGACTTATGGTGAACTCCTGTGTTTTCTCTGGGACTCTGAATTTTGAGTCGCTGAGCTCAATCACACAGGCGCTGCATGCTTACTCCAAAAAACCTCTAGACACAAAAGCTCAGGCAAGCTTCTCTTGTTGACAATATTTCACAGACGTTGTCAGACACCGATCCTGGAAAAATTAAGCGCATTCCATGTGACTCCGCTCGGAGGGGACACCTGGAAACTTATGTGTGTTTTCTCAGAAATTCACCCTTTGTTTTTTTCTTCTTTGCTGATTTTAATCTGTATCCTTTCACTATAATAAACGATAAATGTGACTATAATAGCTTATGATTCTGCTTACTGAAGCATTGGGCCTTAGATGATCTTAGGGACGCCTGGTACCGCATTCAACCCTGCAAAAATATCTTACACACGAAATACCTTTTAAATATGACAGGATGAAATTCTATTTGAACACTACTTTCTTCAATACCAAGATGTAAGTTATTTCAGAATTTCTTCTAATGTATTTTTAAATGAACATATAAGATTGCATGCATTTATCATGTATGGCATCATGTTTTGATATATATATATGTGTGTGTGTGCATGTGTGTGTATGTGTATGTGTATATATATATATGTATATATATACATATATGTAGTGAGTGTGTGGGGGTGTGTG
>NW_007220815.1:0-10074 GCF_000164805.1 Carlito syrichta | reverse complement strand
TGCTAGATGAATTAGGTGGCATGATGCTATACTGAAAACCACTTTAAAATCCTATAGGTATAATCATACAAGTAGAATGGTCTCCCAGATAATGAGTAATGTCAGTGCTAAGATGGCAAGGAAAAGGCTACTTACAAAAATTCTCTGTTTCTTGTATATAAGCCTCCATATGTTGGGTTCTAATATTTGGTTATTGGAGATTACTATTTCCTGATCAAATAAGGGAACAAGAAGTAAATTTACCTGCCGTCTAAAACAACATAAAAAAGAGAGAAAGGTGTACTTTCCTCAGTGTACTTTTTTGCCTGTTGTGCTGAAGTCAGGTAGTTGCAGGTATTGGGGTTTATTTTTGGATTTTCTGTTCTGTTTCATTGGTATAGGTGTCTGCTCTTGTACCAGTTCCATGCTGTTTTGGTTACTAGAGCCTTGTAGTATAATTTGAAGTCAGGTAAAGTGATGCCTCCTGCTTTGTTATTTTTGCTTAGGACTGCTTTGACTATTTTGACTCTTTTTAGTTCCATACGGGTTTTTGGGTTTTTTTTTTCTAATTCTGTGAAAATAACAAGTGGTCCTGGGAAAGCTGGATGGCTACATGAAGAAAAATGACACTTAACCTCTATCTCTCACCATATTCAAAAATTAAATCAATATGGACTAAAGACTTAAATGTCTGCTCTGAAAACATAAAAATTCTAGAATAGCACCTAGGACAAACTCTTCCAGACACTGGCCTAGACAAAGAATTTTTGGCAAAGAAATAGCAAATGCAAGAAAAACAAAAATAAATAGGTGGGAACTTCATTAAATTCAAAAGCTTCTGCACAGCAAAAGAAATAATCAGAATAAATCGGCACCCTACAGAATGTGAGAAGAGGTTTCGAAAATACATCTGGCAAGGACTAATATACAGAATCAAGAAAGAAGTAAAAAAAAATCAGCAAGACAAAAGCAAATAGCTCCATTAAAAGGTGGGCAAATTGCATGAATAGAAATCCCTCAAAAGAAGATATACAAATGGTCAACAAGATGAAAAAATGCTGAACATCACTCATTATCAGGGAAATGCAAATTAAATGACATAGCCCCTTCTGCCAGTTAGGATGGCCATTATTTAAATATCAAAAAACAACAGATGCTGCTAGGGAAGCAGTGTAAGGGAATGTTTATACACTGTTCCTGGGAGTGTAAACTAATGCAATCTCTATGCAAATCAATATGGAGATTTCTCAAACAGCTAAAAGTAGATCTACCATTTAATCCAGTAATCCCACTACTTGGTATCAACCCCAAAAAGACACTGCACTCATATGTACATCACAGCACAATTCACAATTCACAATTTTAAAAATGCGGAATGAACCTAAATTCCCATCAACTGGTAAGTGGATACTCTATATTTGGCGCGCGCGCGCACACACACACACACACACACACACACACACACACACACACACACACACACCATGGAATACTATTCTGCTATGAAAATGAATGAAATAATGTCTTTTGCAGCAACTTGGATGGAACTGTGGAGACCATCATCCTAAGGGTAGTAACACAGCAACAGAAAACCAAATGCCGCATGACAGCTAAACGAAGGAATTGCAAAGGAATATGGAATGGCATAACGGACACTGAAGACTCAGAAGGAGGAGAGAAGGAATGGGGTAAGGATGAAAAATCACATCCTCACAAGTTAAAAAGTGCACAAGTAGGGATGGAGGGCCCACTTAAAGCCCAGACTTCTTTGCCACGACACAACACATCCATGAAATCAAAAATCATTTGGACTCCCTTAAGCCATTAAATTATGCACATTAGTAGTTAACCAACTCTTGATCATAACCCTAAAAGCTTATGCCAAAAGAGAAGTAGACAAGTGGAATGTCATCAAACTGAAAAGCGTTTGCACAGCAACAAAAATCATCAAGAGAGTGCGGAGTCTACCCACAGAATGGGAAAAAGTATTTCCTAACTGTATAACTGGCAAACGCCTAACATCGGAAATCTACAAGGAACTCAAATGAGTGGAAAGAAAAAAAAAACCAGCCCTATTAAAAAGTGGGCAAAAGACACAAAAAAACACATCTCAAAAGAAGACATACAAACAGCCAACAGATACTTGAAAAAAATGCTGAGCCTCACTCATTTGAGAAATGCAAATCAAAACTACACTGAGATACCACCTCACTCCAGTCAGGATGGCCATCAATAATTAGTCAAAAAACAAGAGATGCTGGCGAGAGTGCGGAGAAAAGACAACGCTTCTACACTGTTGGTGGGTGTGCAAACTAGTTCAACCTCTATGGAAAACAGTGTGTGGCCCGTTTTAAAAGAACCAGATATCGACCTCCACATGACCCAGCAATCTCCCTACTGGGAATATACCCAGAGGAACTCAAATCACTCTACAAAAAAGATATTTGTACATGCAAGTTTATTACTACATTATTCACAACAGCAAAATCATGGAACCAATCCGCCTGGCCATCTAAAGTAGACTGGATAAACAAAATGAGGTAGATATATATGATGCAGTATTACACAGACATAAAGAAGGACACAATTATGGACTTCGCAGCAAATTGGATGGATTTAGAGTCTATCATACTCAGCGATCTGTCACAGAAACAAAGAACTGAATACCACATGTTCTCACTGATAAGTAAATCCTGAACAATTATCACAATTCTACAAGAGAGGATCAGCAGTAGTGGGACACCTCTGGGGAGAGGGGGACACGTAACATCACCAAGGGCACCTGATCCAAAACCCAAGGAAGTGAGGACCAGTCAGAGGCCCAAACGTCACCTGCACATAGATTACTTACGTATCTAATCCTGACTTGTAAACCACATCTTTATAATACAATAAAATTTTTAAAATATTAAAACTAGAAAAAATATGTAGGAGAAAAAAAGTCTAGCTCAAAATGCATAGTTTTGAAGGACTCTGAATCCTTTTCAATAGATTTTGTTTGAAGAACTCTGCAACCTTCCCAACACAGCTATGCCAATTTGCACATTGGTCAATGCATGACAGTTACCTGTGAGAGAGGGAAACAAATGAGAAGAGTTCATCCACTGTCCAGCCAACTCCTCAGAGAGAGAATATGAGCTTCAGTGTTAGGAATGGGAACCCAGGCAAAGCCTGGCAGTTCTCATATAAACTGATAAAAATAGAAAAAAACAGATGATCACCTCAACAGATGCAGGGAAATGTGTGACTAAATCTAACATCCATAGCCGAAAAATAATAACAGCAAATAAGGCATCCCAAAGTACATTACCAACTGGTTGAAGGGCACCTACAAAAAACTACAGCTAATATTAGACTTAACTGTGAAAGTTCTGTTTGCTGAGATAAGGAGCCAGGCAAGGCAGTTTGCACTCATCGTTTCTATGAAACCATTATGCTGAATTCAACTAATAAAATCAGTTGATAAAATCCTGCTTTATGAATTGAAATCTTACATGAACAAAATCAAGAAAGCCCGCCAGCTTCAACTATAAACATTTGAAGTAGCTATAATGCTTGCACCATAATTTAATGACCTTGTTGGCATAGACAGTCATAGGGCATAATGAAAAAATATATAAACTGAATGATAATAATAATGCAGACTATAATTCAATATATATGAAAAAGCCACCCACAAAATCCTACAAATGATAACTGATGATACTCTTCTTAGTACCAATATAACAGTCGTGTCATTGAGACTGGTAACGTTGGCTATAGTACTAACACTACTAGTATTAATACTAGAAATAATAAAAAGGAAAATTTGATGAATGATTAGAGACCCGGTAGATATGTAGATCAGACTTTTCATACAGAGTTCCACATTTCCCACCTACAAGAAATTTGTGCGAAAGAAACACTTTAGAGGTGTAAAGTTTGGTTTGTCATGAAGATTGAGGAAATGAATGGAATACACATTCGGAAACTGTAAAAGCACAGAAATGAACAAATAATCACAGTATCGCAATGACAGTACCTACTAGGTCTCTTAAATAGGACAAAAGTCTCATCTGCAACCTCATTATTTAACTGCCTTTCGGGATCGCTGTTTAAAGCATTTAATAGTGTGGCTATGTGGCAAGATTTTTAAAAAACGTTTAGAAAAATCCTCTAAGGTTTCTCATCCAAATAGCACTAAGTGAAAAGTAATGAAGAAGTACAGCAGTGGGATCAAAAGGTACTCTACAAAAATCAGCATGCACCTTGGCCACGATGAGTTTTGATGACAAAAATAAGAAAATCTCGAGGCAGACAAAATATATGCAACTGCTATATATAACTTCATCATATGCTTCCCAGCCACCTACGGAAAGTTAGCACGGTTGCCTGCTGCCAAGAACAGAAAAAGTAGACGAATTGACTAGGTACTAATATGAGGAGATAAGCAAGATCTTCTCAGGCAGGGGGCTTAATACACATTTGTGGATCCTTTC
This sequence comes from Carlito syrichta, assembly GCF_000164805.1. Taxonomy (NCBI): domain Eukaryota; kingdom Metazoa; phylum Chordata; class Mammalia; order Primates; family Tarsiidae; genus Carlito; species Carlito syrichta. The sequence continues at coordinate 5,617 of NW_007220815.1, read as the reverse complement.
ACTAAATCTGGATAGGTCTTTGTCATGCAAAATTAAATGCCTTGAAACATAACGCTGTTTTCTGCCTGAATAAAGTAATATGCTTAAAACACTTCTGAGAGAGAAAATATGTAAAATAGGTCTATAACTGTTGTCATGATCAGCATGTTTATTCGTACACCCTTCAACTCAAATCCATTAGCAACAAAGAAATGTTCTCTTCAGAAATTACTCACCAACACACCACATGGCAGTCTTTGAAAACATTCTATTAGGGAAGATTCACATCTAGCCTTCCTTTGCCCGTGGTTAGTGCCTCTGTCTCTCTCGTCACCCTGGGGTCGAAGTGGCTGACAAGACCCATCGTATCCACTAAAAGCAAACCTGTGAGGTTGCTGATGACTCACTGCTTGGACAACACTGAGTGAAGACGAACATGCAACGTTAACTTTGCAGAACACATCCAAATTAACCTCAGAAACGACGACAACAACAAAAAGAAGTCATTTTGCTATGGGTCCTCGGATCTCTGACCTAATAAAAGGTGATTATTAAACATCTTATTATTTCCAAAGTAGCAGTAACCCTCCTCCTCCTCCTCCCCCCCTCCTCCATTACTACTACCACCACCATCACTAGTATTGTTTCCAAGGGATGAAGGAGGAGCAGCAGTTACATGTCTTCGGGGTGACTTACATTGCATGCAATGTCCAGGAGGCCTGGAGGTGGATTCTCTCCTTCGGCCCTCACAACAAACATGTGCCTGTGAATGTTTTACTGACTCACTGCCACAGGTTTGTTGGGAGGATGGAAGAGACAGCGTTTGGAGATACTTCTGGAACCCACAAAGCAACAGAGAGGCTAGGCAGTTAGAGTACAACCACACAACATTAAATACCTAAAATAAATGAGGACATGCTAATTTCCTATTTAAGCCTACTGAACTGTGCTTTCTCTTCCATCTCTATTAGTGCTAATTCCCTGGTTCTGCAGATGAGGATTGGAAAATCTAACAGGGTCTGGCAGCAAAGCTCTACCAATCCACTGTGAGAACACAGGCTCCTCGAAATTTGCAAACCACCAGGGATGATGTAGAATGAGGCTGTATTTACCTAAATAATTCTGAAAATATAGCCTATCATCCCCCATCCAGAAATATGTAAAGGATGACAAACAAAAGATAGCTCAAACTGGGAAGAGATAAAGAACAAGTTAAAAAAATTCGAGAAAAGTCCTTTAACTCAGGATGGTATGACCCAGACGTGAGAATAATATCAAGCACCCTAAAAGAAAAGTGCTTTGGGAACCGTAAGAAGAAAACCAAGGTGCCATCCCCCTGTTTCGGTCTTGAATTATAAGGCACTGAATAAAGGGATGATATATTATCAGTCTTTATATGTATATGTGTGTGTCTGTGTGTGTGTGTGTGTGTGTATTATATATCTCTCTCTAATTCATAAAACTGGCAAGATTTCTCAACTACAATGGTCTAAAATATAGTGACAAGTGATAGAGAGTTGGGGTTAGCAGCAGATGTATAAATACATATCACCTGTTCACCAGAACCAGTAAGTCAACAAAGTCATATGAATGGATTTCTAATCAAAAGGGAAAGAAACAAAAAACTTCTAGGAATGCATTCAACATATCTTTTCTAGGCATCTATGAAAAGCAGAGCACAATAATCTCAAGGAAAAAATGGTTTGCATAAGTTTTGATGAATACTAATCAGGAGTGGAGCAAGTTCTATTTTTTCATGATACTGATTTCGCTCAAAACCATTCATAGCTATTCCGTAAAATAAACTGGAGATTATACTCAAAGAAATTTGAGGAGATGTTGTTGCTCTTTTAGCATCATGTCCATTTTCCTATATCTTTAGAAACTACAAATTATTTTTAGTTACATGTTTGCACTGTGTACTGGCGAAAAAGTCTGTCAAAGTGTACCCACCACTACCACCTGTGCACATTGTACCTGACAGGTGTTTTGTTTTTTTTTTTTTTTTGTGGTGCCTCTGCCCTCTTCCCTCCTCCTTTGGGGTTTTTAATTTTGATGGTTCAGATTTATCAATTTTCTTTTTATTTATGATGCTTTTGGTGTCGAGTTAAGAACTGACAAGCTGTAGCTCCTGAAGACTCCCTATTTTTAAAATAAACTTGATTTTCTTAGAGTAGCTTTAAGTTTATAGCAAAACTTAGAGAAAGTACCGAGTTCCCATATAGCCTTTGTTCCCATACATGCACAGTAGACCTGAGGTGCAGTGTTCTTCAACATAAAACCATGTAAAAAAACTTTTCAGAAGAGATTGGTCTCCCACCCACTATTGTTAGTCTCGGACTCCAAGAACCAACTGAGAAGAGAAACACCAACCACCTGTGCAATATTCATTCAGGAAAACACTCCTCCTCAAGATTCCTCGCTCCCATCCAATCACGAGAAGAAGTCAGCTGGTAAAACTCCAGGGAAACCTGAAAATCACACATACAGCCTCTCTGAACCAACCTGCCTGATCCCCCAGCACGGTGCTGTCTCCTATAAAAGGTTTCATGTCCCTCAAATACAGAGGTAATTTTAGCCCAATCTAGACAGCAGAGCAGTCATGCAGGGAAACAGAACACACTCTTTTCAAGGTCCTATTCATCTGCCAAGCCCAAGTTAAAACGTTACCTCTTCTAAGAGTCTTTCTCAGATGCATAAAGTCAGGAGCCACCTCTCTTTCTCTCACAAAGTTTCATGGGTAGATCCTCCTCCGAATGCACTCTAGCTTATGTCTATATCTATATCCTCGTCTGTCTGTCTATCTATCTATCTATCTATCTATCTATCTATCTATCTATCTATGTATCTATCTATCTACCTACCTTTCTATCTATCTATCTAAATCTAGTGGAATGGTAAATTTTAACTAATAGACAAATGCTTTACTTCTCATCAATATCATTTTGTGGTGAGTACATTTAGCCTCCATGCGCGTAACAGTTTACAAAAATATGATATTTCAACATTAACTACAGTCAACTTGCCGTACAATAGGTCTATTGAACAACAGAATACGATTCGGTCATCAAAAAGACATCTTGTCATTTGCGACAACCCGGATGAAACTAGAGGACATTACGTTAAGGAATGCAAGCTAGGCACAGAAAGACAACTACCACATGATCTCACTCATGTGTGGCATATTAAAAAGTTGCTTTAATACAAGTACAGAGTGGAATTGTGGTTACCAGGAGCTGGGTGGTTATTGAGGGAACAAATGGGGGAGATGTTGTACAAATTATACATATTTACAGTTAGATGGAAGAGCTAAAGTTGTCATTTTATTTTCATGCCCAAAGTTCTCCAGACGTTTACACTTCAGTAATAAAACTTGACAAAGCTACATGTGGCAACACCCTGCTAAATCATGATGTCAGAACTCAGTTCTCTGGAAAATATGAACACTTGCAACAGGAGACTTCAGAATTGCTAATGACTTAAAGCTCTTAACAGATGAATTAGGTGGAATGATGCTTTACTGAAAACTGGTAAAATCCTATAGATGTCATCATGCCAGAACTGTCTCAAAAATGACGAGTAACGTGAAAGTCAAAGTAGCGAGGAAAAGGCACTATGCAAGAGCTACTTGTCTCTTGGACACAGGCCACTTGAATATCTCAGGATTTGGTAACATTTGATATTTCAAAATTTCTGTTTCCAGATCAGATGGGGACCCAGGGACCAAAGTTACCTGCTGTCTAAAAGAACAAAAAAACTGGAGCAAGGAGTCCTTTCCCCGGTGTGTGCTTTCGTCTGCTTTGTCAAAGATCAGTTGGTTATGGGTATTTGGGTTTGTTTCTGGAGTCTCTATTCTGTTCCACTTGTCTATGCACTTGCTGCGGTACCAGTAACATGCTCTCCGGGTTCCTACAGACTTGAAGTCAGTTAGCGGGATGCCTACAGCTTTGTTCTTTTTGCTTAGGAGTGCTTTGTTATTTGGGCACTTTGGGGGTTGACCTTTAGGATTGTTTTTCTAATTCTGTAAGAATAAAAAATAGTGCTGGGAAAACTGGATAGCTACCTGCAGAAACATGGAACTTGATCCCTATCTCTCATCATCTAAATAATTAAATCAATATGAATTAAATAGTCAAATGTCAGGCATGAAACATGAAAATCCTAGAAGAAAACCTGGAAAAAACTATTCTAGACGTTGGCCTAGACAAATAATTTGTGGATAGGATCCCAGTAGCAAATGCAACAAACACAGAAATAAAGAAGTGAGACTTACACTAAGGAGTTTCTGCACAGCAAAGGAAATAATCCACAGAGTTAACAGGCAACCTACAAAATGGGGTAAGATATTCAAAAATGATACAAACAAAATCTCTCAAAAGAAGATATACAAATGGCCAAAAGCTGTAAGAAAAGACATCACTATCCATCAGGGAATGAAAATTAAAACCATGATGACATACCACCTTATATCAACAAGAGGGGTCATTATTTAACAATAAAAAAACCAACAGATGTTGGCATGGATGTGGTGAAAAGAGAATGCTTATATACTGCTGGTGAGTGTGTAAAATGTTATGACCTCCATGGAAATAGATATGTAAATTACTCAATGGAATAAAAGTAGCTATTACCATTCAATCTACCAATCCCACTACTTTGTATCCACCCAAAAGAATAGAGGTCGTTAAAAAAAAAAAAAAAAAAAAAAAAGACTCCTGCAATTTTTGTTCATCACAGCACAATAAAGATGTGGGAAAAAAAACTATGTCCACCAAATGATCAGAGGATAGTTATATACATATATTTATGGTGTTGCCAAAAATGTATATACATTTTAAGAGATGTTATCTAAGCATTACGTTTTGAAGTTGAATTAAATTATGGTAGCAATGTGTACTATGATGTCTGCTCAACTGTGCTTCCACCATTTTTTTTGACTGTCCTGCCTATCACAAGGTGACACCAGCACTCATTTGATTAATGCCAAGTTTTGAGCGAATGTCATATTTAAATTGTGTATACATTCTAGGCATTCTATTATACACACACACACATACACACTCACACAACATAGAATACTTTTCAGCCACGATAAAGAATGTAACCGTGTCTTTTGCAGCAACTTTGAAGGCACTGGAGATCATCATCCTAAACGAAGTAACGCAGGAACAGAAAACCAAATCCCACATGTTCTCACTTATAACTGGGAGCTAAAGCTAAACTACAGAACTGAAAAGGTATACAGAATGGCATAATGGACACCGAAGATTCAGAATGGGGAGACTGGGAGGGAGAGTAAGGATGAAAAATCACCTAATGGATATAACGTGCACAGCTGGGGATGGAGGGCACACTTAAGGCCTAGACGCTTTGCCACTATACAACGCGTTCAATGTATCCAAAAACCATTTAACCCCACCAAAGTCATTGCAATTAGTTGTTTTTAAAAACTGAAGAAAATACAGAGAAAAAATGTTTTCAGCTCTAGAAACATGGTTTTGAAGGACTTCTCATCCTCTTCAATACATTTTGTTTGGAGGACTCTGTATCCTTCTCAACAAATGTATACCAATTTGTACATCAGTCAACACATGACAGTTATCCGTGAGAGAAGAGAAACAAATGAGAACAATCCATT